>NC_139846.1:22157607-22405107 GCF_963691815.1 Echiichthys vipera | reverse complement strand
TCATTTCAGCTCTGGCTGAGGGCTCGGTGAGGAACGTTGGTTTACAGAGGGATTGGTCCTGTGCTCCCATCATAACCGCCATTAATTAGCACATCAATGTGATTCTGGTTTAGCATTAAAGGCTCAGTAGGCAGCTTATTTTTAGCAGTATTAGGCAAGAACGTCCATAATAACCTTGGGGATGATGTAAATGAAGTGATGTGAGAGAAGATCACACCTCTGCGTCTCTCCTAGGCTCTGTTTTCAGCCTGCGAAGAATCTACCCCACGACGCGCTGATTTACTATGTAAACAGCCAGGTCGGAAGTTGCTAATACGTTAGCCTCCTGCTAACTGTAGCTTCCTCCCCAGCCGGTGCAGACAGATGTGCGTCCTCCACAGAGCTGGGTCTGTCTGACGTTCCTGTCTGTTATAGGGAAGGTTTTCAACGCCACCGTACTCTACGGGGGAATTGTTGGGTCTATGTAAATCATAAATCAGTCATAGAGTGTGGTCTTTACCTACTCTGTAAAGTGTCCTGAGATAACCTTTGTTATGATTTGGCACTATAAATAAAATTGAATTGAATTGAATTAAATAAAGCAAAGCATACTGATACAGGGGAACATCTGAGTAAAGTTAGTTATTCATTGCAGTCACCGCGGCCGTCTAATCAACTACTTATTCAGCACTGTTCAGTATTGTCTGAATATAAATACTATTTACTATCGCTCATGTGTCTTACCTGTGACTCGGACTTTATGGAGGATAACATAAAAAAAAGAAGCTTTGGCCAGTTGGCGATTGCTTCAGGCCGGGACTGTCGGGTGCGTGTATGAAGCATCTGAGAAGAAGAAGAAGAAGACGTTAAAAAGAAGAGAAGAAGAAGATGTTAAAAAGAAGAGAAGACATTAAAAAGAAGAGAAGAAGAGAAGACGTTAAAAAGAAGAAGAAGACGTTAAAAAGAAGAGAAGAAGACGTTAAAAAGAAGAAGAAGAAGACGTTAAAGTGTGTGTGTGGTTTTTTGTGTGTGTGTGTGTGTGTGTGTGATGACGGATCGCTCATGAATAGCGAGGCATCGTCTGCGTAACGGTGTAGAAACAAAGAGGATCGTTGACCCTTTGTTGTCCTTCCTCTCTTCTTCTGCCCTTCCTCTCACGTCCGACTTTACACCCTTTCAAAATAAGACTTCCTGACAAGACACAACAAAAGATGCCCGTGCTTCTCTGGTGGGAAGAGCTCGGGTCAGAGCTGAGGAGATGAGACCCTTGTAGACTCAACAATCACCCTGTTTTCTAGGGTTCCTGTCCACTGAGCCTTTAAGATTCCTACAAAGAAGAATGATGTAAACACTGTCTAACATTATTATTATTGAACAATGAGTTTGTTGATCCAAGGCTGTCGATAAGCGATCTCATAAGGAACTCCACGTGTGTCCTCCATCAGAGCTATGTCCCGTACAGAGACAGTAAGATGACCAGGATCCTGCAGGACTCCCTGGGAGGCAACTGTCGCACCACCATGGTCATCTGCTGCTCACCCTCCGCTTTCAACGACGCCGAGACCAGGTCCACACTGATGTTTGGACAAAGGTACACACACACATGCACACACACACACGCACACACGCACACACACACACACACGCACACACAGCCTGGTATCGCCTATAAAAAGGATTCCACACACTGTGAAATAACAAATGCTATTTAAAATGCATGTCAGACAGTACACTTCCAGAGTTGAGGAGGGAAATTTTGGTAAAATCAAACTGTAGCTCTTTCCCAAAAATGATCAGACACACAGACAAAAACACAAAACCTCGCCCACCCCTGCAGAGGTTTCCATAGTTGGCCTGCTCACGTGGGAAGCCGGTGAGGGGTCATGTTCTTGTTGCTGCACTAGTAGCCACCTTACCATTAATGTGCAGCTGCGAGCTAGAGCTATCTCTCAACCAACCGGTGTCAGTGGAGCAATAAAGCTCGTAGTGTGAATGTAGCCAAAATCATGTCACTCTCTATCCAGGTTTTAGACACAAAAGGTGATGAAACAGTAACTCCTAACCCTTTAAATGCAAGTGTTGGTGTAGTGAAGAATGGGATAGGGCTGTTTTTCCCGGCTGTGATGCAGTTACATTTGCATGTCTGCTTGCTTACTGTCTTATAGTTTTTAATTACCAATAGTCAGTGGATCTGGGAGCCGATGCTACGCTTGCATTTGGAGAAAGTAAGGTGGATCAGACACTCACGTCAAACATTCAAATTTCTGTATTCTTGTGATGGAAAACATATGAATACAGTTGTTTAAAAAACTAAACAGTTATTTTAACACCCTGCTTGACAAGCTTGCCAGCAGCTCCACTGTAATGAGAGAAAACACATAGTTGTCGGCACTAATACTGCTTTTAAATAAAAAGTGAATTCCATCAGACAGAGCCACAGATCTGTAGCATCTGTAGATCTGTGACATGAAAGCACCATCAGTGAAACCAGTCGGTGAGTGTCTGAGCTGGTGATGTTACCGTCCCGTCTCACCAGGGCGAAGACCATCAAAAACACAGTCACTCTGAATGTGGAGCTGACTGCAGAGCAGTGGAAGAAGAAGTGGGAGAAAGAGAAGGAGAAGAACAAGACGCTGAAGAACACCGTCACCTGGCTGGAGAACGAGCTCAACCGCTGGAGGAGTGGTGAGAACTGCACTGCACACTGTACGACACCCAACAAGGGCAAACATACCTATCTGGAAATGGGAGGGGAAAAAATCGGTTTTATGTGTTTGAACCATTGCACCAACAGTCTTCATCCTGATATAGACTCACTGAACCCAGACATGGATTTATTATTATTATTCTCTCGGTAAAAAGACCATGGGATGATTTTGCGCTGGAATCACACTTTAAGGGAACAGCAGAGGTGAGAGTGGACACATCCCAGACACCCACAGAGACCAGAGCTGATGGCCCTTTTCTTCTGCCCCCTGCAGGAGAGAGTGTGCCAGTGGAGGATCAGTTTGATAAAGAAAAGGCCAAAGCTGAGGTCCAGGCCCTGGATAGTGCGCTCAACAACGACAAGACAGCTCCCACGCCCGCCCTCAGCACCCTCCCCGGAGTCATACTCACAGACGCAGAGAAAGAGAAGTATGGGGCGGAAGTGACCAAGCTTTACAAAGAGCTGGATGACAAGGTGAGGAGGACAGTGTTGGGGGAAGTGTTTCTGCAGCCTCCAGAAAAGAAACGCTGGTGGTGCGCACGCCAATGCCTAAGTTGGAGCGGTGTACTGACACACGGGAGTGTAGCGTTCATTAACCAAGTGTTATTGAACTCGGGTGGTAACAGTTAATCACACTGATTTGTAAACAAAGCGACGTATCGCCATGACGTCATCAATGCGTGTGACGTGTTACGGCATGATGACGTATAGGCAGCAAGAAGCATTCGCAGAGGCCCAGGTAGTGTGAGTACAAACGGGCCTGGAGGGGGGGACAAGGACCCTAAAGCACGGGGCACGGGACGGAGGCACAGTGTGAGTGCGCCCTTAGAGACTGAACTGATTTACAGAATGTAGACCATAGTGAGACCAGCTGAAAAAGTGAGTGAGTTTTTTCTGAATCGGATAATACGTCAGTGTCGAGTGCAGCGATGCAAACATTAACATAACAGAGCTCCTGACATATTCGATGTGAGCGAACAAATCCAATTTGTGCCGTTAATGAATTCCTCAAAAGCATAATATAATAAAACAGAGTGTGAACATTAATATAATGTGGTAGTAATGCGTTATTATGCAGCCCGTGACATACAGCCATCCACTTTGGAAGAAGATGTGTCTGCGTTCCCTCACCCTCACTCCTCACCGCTAAGAGACAACTGCTTTGTGTCTGCGTAGCTGCCAGCAGCTCCTTTGATTGGCCGACCTTTGCTCGTAACACAAACTGATTACTTGGAGCCGGACAAGATGGATTCTTGTGTTATCGTGAAGACTTAAAACTATGGTCTACATTCTGTAAATAAGTTCAGTCTTTAAGGGCGCACTCACACTGTCCGTCTGTCCCGTGCCCCGTGCTTTAGGGTCCTTGTCCCCCCCTCCAGGCCCGTTTGTACTCACACTACCTGGGCCTCGGAGCGAATGCTTCTCGCTGCCTATACGTCATCACGCCGTAACACGTCACACGCATTGATGACATCATCGCGATGCGTCGCTTTGTTTACAAATCTTTCCGTAGACCTCCTTCACTCTCTGCCTGTTTCCACAGCTGATGGTTGTGCACCTGAATCTAAGTGTAGGCAGATATTTTATCTGTGCTTCGCATAAATGCATTCCTATTTATAGTGAAATTTTATATCTGTTTGAACTCTTTGTGGTGAGAATCATGAATATTACACTGTAACCTGTGTTGAAAATACAGAAAATTAAGATTTCCCTTCGTCCTGGGAGGTCCAGGCAAAATGTCACAAAGTCTGTTCCAAAATCATCTCACTTTTATGTTTCATGTATTAATAATGCAATAAATGTATCACTATATAGAAAATATAAATGACTTAAGCCTGTGAATGTTCTCATTCGTCCAGGTCGTCGTTCTCCTCAAAGCAATTTCAGTCAAAAGCAACTGGACTGGTTATTTGTCAGGAAGACGTTTCACCTCTCATCCAAGAGGCATCATCAGTTCATGTACGCATCTGACCAGGCTTGGACTGGACCAGGACCAGGACCAGGACCAGGACCAGGACCAGGACCAGGACCAGGACCAGGACCAGGACCAGGACCAGGAACAGGACCAGGAACAGGCTGGGACTGGTCGGAACAAAACGTCCCAGCCTGGTTAATCTTCGACAAATAACCAAGTCCAGTTGCTCTTGACTGAAATTGCTTTTGGGGATATAACTGACTTAATGTAGAGTTGTAATATCAAACAGATAGATACTGAAACGCTGCTAATAATACTAGCATGAACTGACTTTGGTCCTTGTTACATGTAGTACTTCTGTCGGTCAGCAGATGGCGTGATTGGCTGCTGTTCAGTATCGCCTCTGTTTGCATTTAGGGAGTAAATGACTGATGTCTTAAATTTGACTCACCCTCCTCCAGGACGACGAGATCAACCAGCAGTCTCAGTTGGTGGAGTCGCTGAACCAACAGATGCTGGACCAGGAGGAGGTGACACAACCCCCCCCCCCCCCCCCCTTCCTCTCCCCTCCTCTTGTTTCTCCTCCTAACTGCGTCTCAGCCCTGCAGCCATTCCTGTTAGCACAGACCCCGTCTGACAGCTGATAGCAGACCATTAGTGGCCCCCGTAGGAGAGGTCAGACTGTAACTCACCCCGCAGAAAGTAACAGTGGAGCCTCCCAGACTGAACACATGAGGTTTTTCTTAGCTGCACAGAAATGCATTTTGTCGATCCTAGAAAAAATGAACTGTCCTCCCTTTTCACCCCATTCCCTCCCTAGACTGTGCATCACTGTCTTATCTTCACTCCCTATCCTCACCCGTAGCTCTTAGCCTCCTCCCGCCGCGATCACGACACCCTGCAGACAGAACTCAACCGGCTGCTGGCGGAGAACGAAGCCTCCAAGGAGGAGGTGAAGGAGGTGCTGCAGGCCCTGGAGGAGCTGGCTCTCAACTACGACCAGAAGACTCAGGAAGTTGAGACCAAAGCGCAAGAGTTTGAGGCTCTCAGCGAGGAGCTCAACGAGAAATCGGTACTTCTTGAGTCCGCTGAAAGATCTAACGCTGATTATTACACGTGATCGGGTATTTACTCATGTCGTCATCCACCACCAGAGCTCCTTGGCCTCAATTGACTCTGAACTCCAGAAGCTGAAGGAGATGACCAACCACCAGAAGAAGAGGGTCACCGAGATGATGTCGTCGCTGCTCAAAGACCTGGCTGAGATCGGCATCGCGGTGGGAAGCAACGACATTAAGGTTAGCAGTCGTGGTGGTGACGCACTGTTTCAACTGTTTTTGCACTGTTTTACTATAGATATTATTATAGTTACTGTTATTCTTTGGTTGCTTGCATCTCTGGTGTCTGTCCTTGTCTTTCTCTGTCCTTCTGTCCGTCTTTTCTCTCTTTCTCTCTCCTTCTCTTCCTCTCTCCGGTGCAGACAGATGTCCGTCCTCCTCAAAGCTGGGTCTGTCTGACGTTCCTGTCTGTTATAGTGAAGGTTTTCGTTGCCACCGTACTCTACGGGGGAATTGTTGGGTCTATGTAAATCATAAATAAGTCATAGAGTGTAGTTTTTACCTACTCTGTAAAGTGTCCTGAGATAACCTTGGTTATGATTTGGCACTGTGAAACCAATTGAATACGATTGAATTGAATTGAAATTCAGAAATATTCTCGAAACTATGAATGATTTGACATGTTGACAGAGCAACAACAACAGCAGGCTGTGTGAAAGAAAAACTATTTTAGTGACATAAGTAGCTGCCTGCATCACATGTGTGCTTTAGGCGACACCTTTCCACTTCATTGCCTTTGTCTGCATCAAGTTCCTCCAATGTAAAACCTTGTGCCCTTTGGTCTGCTCATTTTAAATCAGTACCCAGGCAATACTTGCTCAAATTAGGGATGGATTTGTGCAGCAAGCACTTATTTCTATATCTGATTTCTTATATCACAAGTTCATTATCTCAGCTATGGGTAGGCCTGGAGAGGATCATGCATTTGGTCATGTGCATGTGTGTCTCTGTCTGCAGCTAATCTCTCATGTTTGCGGTGATTCACATTTTTTAAAGAGCTGTTTTATTGGCTGCTTCATAGCATCGATGGCTGCTGACTCCCCGCTCCTCTTCACACGCCAGGAAGGGCTGCAACAACCAATCACGTAGAAAAAGGCAGTTTAAAAAAAACAAAACAAGCCTTACGGCGTCTTGTGCGGGCCAAATTTTGGACTTTGTCGTGAGTCAAAAATCTATAGAAAAGTTTGGTGATGTTTACAACCGGAGCATCTGCAGTTTGATTCTATATACGATATGTTATGACCCACTAAAGTTAGGCTGTATATTAGAGGTATAAATCCCTGTTTTTGTTATCTGGGCGCACTCACACTGTCCGTCCGTACCGTGCCCTGTGCTTTAGGGTACTTGTCCCCCCCTCTCCCAGAGAATAGTCAACCTAGCCTCAAAAATCACAGGGATGAGACGGTAACCATTAAGTTGTACGTACGAGGAAGTGCTGAGGAAAAAAGCTCTCAAAGTAGCAAACGCTCCCTCTCATCCACTCAATAGGGAGTTTGAACTTCTCCCCTCTGGTAGACGATACAAGGTACCAAGGGCTAATCGTAATATTTTTAAAAATTCCACAGTCCACAAGTCTCCGTAAGACACATCCTCACCAAACAGTGCTGTTTCTAAATAAGGGCGCACTCATGTGTCCCTCCGTACCGTGCCCCATGCTTTAGGGTACTTGTCCCCCCCTCCCTCTCACCCCAGGCCTAGGCCCGTTTATACGTCATCACGCCGTAACACGTCACACGCATTGATGACGTCATCGCGATGCGTCACTTTGTTTACAAATCTTTCCGTAGACCTCTGAGTTTTTGTGCGTCTTGTCGACTGTTTTTGAATCTTTTCATCGACCAAATCTGCAGTAAACACTCCGCATCACACCAACGTGAACCTTTCACCGCCATTGTTTTAAATGTCCTGCTTGTTGCAGACTGTCGACAATAAATGAAACCAAACCAAACCGAACCAGACAACATAACAAAGACAGAACATGGCGCACACCTTCCTAATGACTGTTTTCTGACCTCTCAGCAACAAGAGAGCAGTGGTCTCATCGATGAAGAGTTCACGATGGCCCGTCTCTTCATCAGCAAGATGAAGTCGGAGGTGAAGACGCTGGTGAAGCGCAGCAAACTGCTGGAGAGCTCCCAGGCCGAGAGCACCCAGAAGATGGACGCCACGGAAACGGAGCTGATTGACTGTCAGCTCCGCGTCTCCCAGGTAACCGCACCGCTGTACTTACCCCGGCTGCCTCTGCCATCATGGATACAGTCCCCATAGCGACACTGGTGGTGGTCCATTTAAATGGCAGATCGTGTTGTTAGCAATCAGACAACGGCTTCACAAGTTGATGGGCTTTAGCATAATTCTGCACGTCTTTGTTGGGTGTTTTAAAAAGAGCTGCTGTGGAGTTTGTGAGGGTTTATAATGGTTTTCATCTTCCTGTTGGCGTCCAGCATGAAGCTAAGATCAAGTCCCTGACCGACAATCTCCAGAACTCGGAGCAGAAGAAAAGACAGCTGGAGGAAACCGTGGACTCCCTCAATGAGGAAATCGTCAGGATCAAAGCCCAAGGTGAGCATAACTAAAGACTCTCTAAAGCAGGTTTGTCAAACTCAGGCCCGTGATTGATAGTGATACCTTATCAGTTTGTCTCCTTCCAGAGAAAGTCAACACCATGGAGAAGGAAAATGAGATCCAGTCTGCCAATGAAGTCAAGGTACTGTATCACCGAGCCGTCCCTCACAGCTGTGGTCTGTGACTGGAAATGCTGCCTGTAGCTGTTTGTGCCTGTGTGTCTTCAGGAAGCTGTGGAGATGCAGATCCAGTCGCACAGGGAGACCCATCAGAAGCAGATCAGCAGCCTGAGAGACGAGCTGGACACCAAGGACAAACTCATGACAGAGCTGCAGGAGTAAGACACACCATCACCAAACAGTGCCGTCTCTAAATAAGGGCGCACTCACACTGTCCCTCCGTACCGTGCCCCGTGCTTTAGGGTACTTGTCCCCCCTCCAGGCCCGTTTGTACTCACTCTACCTGGGCCTCGGAGAATGCTTCTTGCTGCCTATACGTCATCACGCTGTAACACGTCACGCGCATTGATTGACGTCATAGCGATGCGTGGCTTTGTTTCCAGATCTTTCCGTAGACCTCAGAGTTTTTGTGCGTCTTGTCGACTGTTTTTGAATCTTTTCATCGACCAAATCTGCAGTAAACACTCCACCTCCGCATCACACCAACGTGAACGTGAACCTTTTTATATGTCCGCGCATGGTCCTTCTTCTTTTTTCTATGTCCCAACAGGCGCACATAAAATGACGTCAGAACCGACGTAGGCCTCATGCTCGTACACGTGCGCACGCTCGTGCTTGTACATATGCAAACGTGCTTTACAAAAGCCCACCTCTCCCAAACGGGTAGTGGACGGCATGCGTGCCGTGCCTAGACGCGGTATGGTTGCACTCACACTGGTCAAACGAACTAGACTTTAGCCGTGAAACGTGCTTGGGCACGGTACAGATGGACAGTGTAGGTGCGACATAAAAGAGTTCTGTACTGATACTGATACTGATACTGTGACGGGTGTGTGTGTAGTCTGAACCAGAAGATCATGCTGGAGCAGGAGAGGCTGAGGGTGGAGCATGAGAAGCTAAAGGTTGCAGACCAGGAGAAGAGCCGCCAGCTGCAAGAGCTCACGTAATGCCTCTACGTATCGTTCACAGGCATTGATTATCATTATACTATGTGCGTTAGGTGACAGCCGTTCTCCATTGTGCAGGGTGTTACAGGACCGGAGGGAGCAGGCCAAACAGGACATGAAGGGACTGGAGGAGACTGTGGTTAGTAAATCTCTATTCAATTGGTTTAGACAAAAGAGAGTTTGATTGGATTTAAAAAATGCAATGGAGTTAAATGGAATTTCATTTTTGTTTTTCAACTTTTGACAAAGTGACGTTTAAGAATGTCATCAGCAGCACCTTGATCCGGACACAGTGTCCCGTTTACTCTGGATAACTGACATGATTCAGTACACTAACAACAGCGCTGTTGATGTAAACTGTTTTCCCACAATGCAATACACAAAGGTACAGTTGTAATGAATTGCGGATGGTGGTAAAACAGCTTCAGTAACCCATTTATGGGTCAAGACACTTAAAAACTGTCAGCTGGTTGAACAGGCCGTTTTGGATGGAGGCTCAACGAGCGTGTGTGTGTGTGAGAGAGAGAAAAAGATGGAGAGAGAGAGATCGGTCGATCGAGCAATACAATGAATAAGGAGAGTGAGCGCCGTAATCGAGACTGAAACTATAAATGCAGCTGTAGCGAGTATCTCACTCTCTCTGTCCGTTAAATGACTGTAAAAGGTAAGAAAACAGTCCAACATTCAACGCAGATGACAAAATCACAGATTCTTTAAAGGTAGAAAAGTAAATTGAAGCTTCATTGACGTTACAGAGCTGCCTTGGTTGCTGTCCGCCTGTCTGTTATGAAAGCTGTTGCTACTACTGCATTGCATTGTGGGATATTTAGGACATTAATATGGACTGTTGCACCAGAAAACGTATGCAATTCGTGTGCTTTTGGTGTAGGATTGGGACATGATGAAACCATGCTGTTTTAACGTATTTATATGGATTATATGTTTATATGCAGACACTGCAGGGATGTAATTTGGGTGAACTAGGCCTTTAATGTCTCCAGACATGTTTGTTTCTCTGAACTGGGTTTCCCTTGCCATCACGCAGGCCCGAGAGCTGCAGACACTCCACAACCTCAGGAGACTTTTTGTCCAAGACTTGTCCACTCGCATCAGAAAGGTAAAAGCCCTGGCAGCACGCACACATCCTCCTGCTCTCTTGCAGCTGCTCACGCTACATTATCACAGTAATCATCTGCTTTTTCTGATTTCATCTACTGTCTGGTGTAACATCACATGAGCCCCTGTCGCCCCGGCCACGACATTCACCTGGAACGAAACGAACGGAGCCCTACTTCGCTCACGCACCGGCTGCACTGCATTTCATTTGCGCCGTGATGAAATTTTAATGAATCCGGGGAACACAACAGAAAGAGTCTGCGATAAGTAGGCCATCTGATTCTTCAAAGGTAGCAGCTGTAAATTAGGGGCGCAGGCTCTCGGCGTGGCGCTCATCTCCAGCCCTCGGGCGCAGGCATAATGAGACACACAAAGGCAAAGCAGGAGGACAGCGAATGTGTCATGGTGTTGTACCCGACACGAATCTGCTGCCTATCAGCTCATTTAGCCACAAATGGGATGTTTTGGATTCAGGGGTTTCGCTTACACAATTCTTTTTACATACTAGGATGGAAGAACTGAATGCAACAAATAAGTGGTGCACAGACACATGGATAAATGAACGCAGATGTAAAACGTGGATTGAAATCCGTGTGCCGATAAAGCGGCGTGTTGTGCTTCATTAGAATGCTAAGATGAACTCCGATGACTCCGAAGGCAGCACTGCCCAGAAACAGAAGATCTGCTTCCTGGAGAACAACCTGGAGCAGCTCTCCAAAGCTCACAAGCAGGTGAAAAATACGTACAAACACACAACTACCACGGTGCTCCCTGCCTTAACTAATCATAGCAGTAGCTTATATCAGATTCTCTGTCTTCTCCCTCTCCTCTCACTCTCTGTGTTGTCTGTTCCCCCTCTGTAGCTGCTACGGGACAACGCTGACCTCCGCGGTGAGCTGCCCAAACTGGAGAAGCGCCTGCGGGCCACAGCCGAGCGGGTCAAAGCTCTAGAGGCGGCTCTGAGGGAGGCCAAAGAGAACGCCGCCCACGACCGAAAGCGTTACCAGCAGGAGATGGAGCGCATTAAGGACTCTGCCAAGCCCAAAAACATGGGCAGGAGAGCCTCGATAGGTGGGTGCACACACATATACAGAACTATATTTTGCATAGGAGTAAAAATCCTGAAAACGTCTAGACTAATAATGCGGTAAAGTGTCAGTCAATGTCCTGAAAAACTGCAAATAAATTCAGTCTATGAGGTTTTCCAACAGACCAAAGGACAAACATCACGTCCTAAGTTGAAGGAACAGTCGGACATTAAGGGGAAATGTGCTTATATTTGAATTCCTGCTGAGAGTTAGATGAGAACATCAGAGCCACTCTCATGCCTGTGTGGTGAGTCAGGAGGCAGTTAGCTTAGCATAAAGACCAGCAGGGAGGAGCAGCGACCACGGCTCCGTCTAAATGTCAAATAGACACCCACCGACACCTTTAAAGCTCACTTACCTCTATGTTTCCTTTTCAACTCAAACCACAATAAGAACTGCGTGTGTACTCTGAATAACATGTGATGTCTCAACCTGCTCTCTCTCTGTGTCCGACCCAGCCAAGCCCATCAGGCCAGGCCAGCTGCACCTCATCCAGAACAGCCAGGCTGGCATCAAGGGAGGAGGCAACAACAGGTGAGGGGAGAATACACGCCGTTCTCAGCGTCTGTGTTGTGTTCAGTGGCTGCTTGATAGTAACTAAAACAAATATACTTAGTTATTGATTAAAGACTGGCTAAAGAAGACGTTCTGAGACGTGAGACGTGTTTTTATTCTTATTTATTACGCAGCTTTGAGCTGGTCATTATTGCAAATTAATCCCTCTCAGGGTGATGCTGGAGGGGGTTTCATTTGCAATATTGACCCACTCGCTCTGCATTATCATTCATTCATCTTCAACCGCTTATCCCGGGGTCGGGGTCGCGGGGGGGCTGGAGCCGATCCCAGCTGACATCGGGCGTAAGGCGGGGTACACCCTGGACAGGACGCCAGTCTATCACAGGACACATAGAGACGAACAGAGACAGACAACCATTCACACCTACGGGTGATTTAGAGTCATCAATGAACCGAACACCTGCACGTCTTTAGACTGTGGGAGGAAACCGGAGAACCCGGAGAAAACCCACGCAGACACGGGGACAACATGCAAACTCCACATTAGCCCTTATACATTCCACATCCACGTAAAACATCCAAAGAGATAACGTGTAAATTCCTCTCATTTTCTCTTCTGCTTTCCCCTACAGCTCCTGAGGACGGAGCATCGTCACCTAGACGACTAAACTCCAGACCCCTTTTCCCTGGAACCACAGCGCCAACCCATCCGACATCAAAGTGTGTACATACTGTATATAAGCACCGCACAGCCTGTCGGGCCTCTGCCTCTTTGGACCTGATACTAGCCTGTATAATCACCAGACGCTCTTCTGGCTGTACATCAGTATGTGTCCCCAACAGTGTGTTTGTCTTCCTACTATTGTTCAGAATATAAAGTTAAAGCTTCCAAAGACAAATGTCCCATCACACTGGGCGTATTAACGATGACTTAGTATGTAGAAGTCACTGAAACGATGTGGAAGTGCCTGTGCAGTTGGTCCAGGTTGTAACAGCTCCGTATACGTACAGTGCCAAGAAAAGTGGGTGAATCCCTGCAGCGTAGTTCGATCATAATGTTTCATCTGATCCTTCTCAAACAATCCCAATGATTGACAGGTCTGAAATACTATAACATAAAAATGATTGCATTGGGGTTTTTTGGGTGGATTTATTGAATTATTCGTGTGAAAATTCAAAAATGGAGAAAGCACTGGAAAAGGAAAGTGAACCATTGGTTCAATGAAACATTATTTGACAGCGGGGCCCTCGACCAGATGTTTCCTGCATATGTTAAACACAGCTCCTCATTGGACAGGAGGGATTTCAGACCTTCCTCCCCGAACAAAACGCTTGAATCATAGAGATATTTCAGGATTGTCTTTCATGAGTGGCTGTCTTCAGGTCACGTGAGGACAGGATTGACCTTAACCATTGTGAATTATTACTTTTCCAATGACATATTGAATTCAATTTTATTTATAGTGTCGAATCATAACAAAAGTTATCTCAGGACACTTTACAGAGCAGGTAAAGACCACACTCTATGACTTATTCATGATTTACAGAGACCCAACAATTCCCCCGTAGAGTACGGTGGCAACGAAAACCTTCACTATAACAGACAGGAACGTCAGACAGACCCAGCTCTGTGGAGGACGCACATCTGTCGTTTTGGAGTTCTTCATGTTTCACTGTTGTAATTCCCTTTATTTTGGTCTCCCTCTGACAATGGTGGCACGGCTTCAGGTGGTCCAAAATGCAGCGGCAAAAAGCATCAGCGCATCATACCTGTCCAGGAATCCAGGATATAATTTAAAATATTGCTGATGGTCTTTAAAGGTCTTCGCGCCTTGGCCCCCAGCTACACACTGTAGGTGGTATCATGCATCCCCACATAGCCCCCAGGTCCCTGAGCCAAGGTCTCCTTTGGGTCCCACGGTCCCGGCTTAAGCGGAAAGGCGACAGAGCGTTTTCTGTTGGTGGCCACGTGACGTCAGAAATACAGTATTCAAAACTAGGCTCCAAACACCTGTTTACACCGGCTTTCTCTGTGTGTTTACTGTCTGTCATGTCTGTGATTAAGTGTTTGTCTCATGACGGCGTCTTAGCTTAAAACACTCATTTATAAGTGTATTTATTTATTTTATTATCTGTCACCTAATATGCTATGTACAGCACTTTGGTCAGTGTGAGCTGTGTTTAAATGTGCTCCAGAAATAAACTTTACTTACTTACTTACTTACTTACTTACACTGTGGTTAGGGGCACTTTCATGTTACATCTCCCAACTTCAGTTTAGCAGCAGATGCCATTGTGGCGATCCCTTCCCCATGCTTCACTGTACCGATGATGTAATGTTTTAAGTTGGTTATTGCCGTAGACAACGTGTAAGGGGTTTCTGAAGCTTATTATTATATTCTGTTGTAAGTTTTCACAGAACATTATCCCAGCGATGTAGGTTTGAGATGCAATGTCACCAACTTGTTTGAAGAGAGAGCCGTGCTTTCCTTTAGAGGTGCCCTTCCATTAAAACATATTTATTAGACATTATCGCCCTATAGTTTTCATTTTGGGACCTATTTGATTTACTACTTATATTAATAATTTGTGTAGAAATGTCACAAATACAAAATTTCATTTTTATGCAGATGACACCATTACTTATAGCTCTGCCTCATCTTTAGAAAGGGCAGTTAAGGACCTTTAATCTGCCTTTAATGCAGTTCAGAAAACTCTTTGTGGATTGAGTTTTGTATTAAATGTTGATCAAACTGCTTCTCAAGACTTAAGACAGTTGTTTGTCAGACAAATGTAAAGAACTTACAGATTGTTACTCTCAATAATGAGGTGATTGAGAAGTCTGAACCTTTAAATATCTGGGCTTTTTCCTTTGTCTCTTAAATACCATATTGAGTGCCTTACTAAGTTGGGTTTTTTGTATCAAAATAAATGTTGTTTTTCTTTTAGTGCTAGAAGAAAAATCATCCAGGCCATTTTTCTTTTATCTGTTATTGACTACGCTGATATTTTGCACATGCACGCAAATACGTCATCTTTAAAAAAGGCTGGATTCTGTGACCACGCTACTTTACCATTCCTCTCTGCTTCTGGTTTGCGAACACACCGCTGTGCTCTGTATGAGACGGTTGGACTATCTTCATTACACCTTTTTAAACCTTCCCTTCGCCCCCTTGCTTCATCTGAAGTCCTCTGAAAGCACACGTGGGTGAGGGAAGGGTCGCATTTGCTTTTAAAGAGAAACGGGAGGCCGAATAAAAATAAAAATCAGACTTCTAGTAGCCTGGTGTGGTGGTTAGCACCTGGTTTGAATCCCGGCTGGGGCCCTTCTGTGTGGAGTTTGCATGTTCTCCCCGTGTCTGCGTGGGTTTTCTCCGGGTTCTCCGGTTTCCTCCCACAGTCCAAAGACGTGCAGGTGTTAGGTTCATTGATGACTCTAAATCACCCGTAGGTGTGAATGGTTGTCTGTCTCTGTTCATCTCTGTGTCCTGTGATAGACTGGCGTCCTGTCCAGGGTGGACCCCGCCTCACGCCCGATGTCAGCTGGGATCGGCTCCAGCCCCCCCGCGACCCCGGGATAAGCGGTTGAAGATGAATGAATGAATGAATGAATGATAAGCCTGTGAATGTTCTCATTCGTCCAGGTCGTCGTTCTCCCCAAAGCAATTTCAGTCAAAAGCAACTGGACTTGGTTATTTGTCAGGAAGACGTTTCACCTCTCATCCAAGAGGCTTCATCAGTTCATGTACGCATCTGACCAGGCTTTCTACTGGACCAGGACCAGGACCAGGACCAGACTGGGACTGGACCAGGACCAGGACCAGACTGGGACTGGTCCGAACAAAGCGTCCCAGCCTGGTCAGATGCGTACATGAACTGATGAAGCCTCTTGGATGAGAGGTGAAACGTCTTCCTAATCCAGGTCCTGGAGCCACTGTCCTGCATGTTTTAGGTTTCTCTCTGCTCCAACACACCTGATTCTAATGATGTGCTCGTTATCAAGCAGCTGATGCTCGTCACAGTTTGATTATTGTTAGACTCAGGTGTGTTAGGGTAGGGACAAACCTAAAACATGCAGGACAGTGGCTCTCTAGGAACGGACGTGCCCACCCCTGTCCTAGACAAATAACCAAGTCCAGTTGCGTTTGACTGAAATTGCTTTGGGGATATTGAATGGTAATGAACTGATCCCCTAAGATACCTTGATAAAACATAAATAAGCTGTGCGTAGTGTTTGATTTTCCAATTTTCATATCCCAAAACATTCCCATCAACAGTCCTTAGATCCTAACACAGTGCTGGAGGCCACTGAGATCAACATGTCTGTCACTTCCCCCCTCACACCAACAGGGTGTGCTTTTATACAAACAGCCTCTGCAGTGAGAAGTGATGCGATTAAAATACAGTGCACGCGTTCATACATTATTCTGAATTGATGTAAGCTTGGAGTCTCATTGCCCGAGGCTGATCCCAGTCCCTATATAGTCTAAAGACTCGCTGTGTTCCTGGATCATCCGAGCACTGAATCATTCATGAGCCTGCAGGATGGTGGAGCTCCCTGCTGTGATTGTCAGACAGAGGTCTGCTGAGGACTCCATACGTGTCCATCCTCCACATTTGAACTGTGTTATGGGAACTAATCACTTTTAACTCTGCAATCTTCTTTGAAATATGTATTCATAAAGGCTGCATGCAAGGACTTTTTTTAAGGGAAGCGAAGCTGGTGCAGATTTAGCAGGGGGTCCCCTGGAAGTACCCCGAGTGTCCCCGGACCCTCGGTTGGAAAGCACCGGACAGTGAGGTGTTGAACCTGGAGGGGGCAGGTCCGCTGCGGGGCTCTGGGTGCCGTCTATCAGCGCTGACAGGCGGGCGGGGCGGGAGCGACGGACCAGCGTCTCCACAACTGCGTCAAGCCGCACGGAAACGCACCGACTAGAACCGGATATTAGTAGAAGTTGCCTTCAAAATAAAACAAACTATTGTCAAAATAAGATCTAAATAATGTGCATTAACAGTGGCGATATTTAGTCACACATGTAGACAATAACTTTAAAATGTAGGCATATTATAGCACAATTCATAATACTGGATGGAGGAGGCTTTAGGGGTGAACTCACTAGTGAGGTAACACATGTCCCTGCACTGATTTAGCTTGATGTGTATGTATTATAACAACTTTGTATTATGAGCAAAGTTGTAGACTTTTTAAATCCCAATGCATGTGTGAATTTACTTGTTTTGACTCCGTTTATATGTATATGATAAATATAAACAAGTTATTGTGGTGAATTTGATCATTTCAGCAAGTTACCAAGCATGCACACATGGATCATTTGGGGAGGTTTCAGTGTATGAAATAACAATACACTAATAGTAAATACATAGGGCCTAATATGTACTTGGTTGTGAGTGGATATGCATTCAATATAGCAACAGTACACACACACTTTCTATGACACATACTAGAGGAGTGCGTTTCTGTATAACGCAAATATTATAATATATATATTTTTTAATAGTTAGAGCCTTGATCATTTCCCCCGTAACCCCTAAGCCCTTCACCTAAGCTGTATACCATTTAGAAATAATTTTATAATCATTTTCTGTCTTTCTTTCCATTAAATGTGTGAAATAAACGTTCTTTTTTGTTGTTGTTGAAAAAAGAGTGCTAAAGTGCCCTCATTGGAGCCAAAATGTGTGCTAAAGTGCCCTCTAGGAAGCCAAAACGTGTGCTAAAGTGCCCTCTAGGAAGCCAAAACGTGTGCTAAATTGCTCTCATGGGGGCCAAAACACGTGCTAAAGTGTCCTCATGGGGGGCAAAATGCATGCTAAAGTGCTTGCTAGGAGCCAAAATGTGTGTCAACATGCCTTTAGGAAGCAAAACGTGTGCTAAAGTGCTCTCATGGGGGCCAAAACACGTGCTAAAGTGTCCTCATGGGGGGCAAAATGCGTGCTAAAGTGCTTTCTAGGAGTCAAAACGTGTGCTAAAATGCCTCCTAGGAAGCCAAAACGTGTGCTAGAGTGCTCTCATGGGGGCCAAAACACGTGCTAAAGTGCCATCTAGGAGCCAAAACGTGTGCTAAAGTGTCCTCTAGGAGCCCAAAAGGTGTGCTTAAGTGCCATCTTCAGTGGCGAGGACTTGCTATTTGTGCCCCCCCCCCCCCCCCCCCTTTCACCCCTGCACTTCAGAAAGTCTGTGCACGCCACTGCCCACCACACGTATTAACAAAAGGTTCCCCTTAGTCACACTTAAACTCATGTAGGTGAATTAGTATTCATATCCCTTTGTATTTCACTTGTAATTTCCACTTTGGTTCCACGCCCCAAATCACAAAACGTGCACGCCAGGTCCGTGAACTAGAGCCTTTTACTTTGGAGGTCGTGACCGGATATGCCGTGTGTTTTCTCCACGAGCGTGACAGCGCGCAGAGAGGCGGGGGATTGCGAACACACCGACTGAGCGGAGGTCTGCGGCGGACTAGTTGGAGCAGCCGACGCAGAAATAGGTGGGAAAAGTTGCTCCCGACTACCTCCACGGTCCACGCAGAGCACACGGAGCCGCCACCGGAGCTTCAAAGGTCGGTATGTTTCCGTTTTGTGCGGGGCTTCTCCGTCGGCCGGTCAGCGCGAGGCTATTGGCTTGTGCCGGAGTTACTTTGTTGCTATGCACGCTGTTGCAGACCGGAGGGGCTCGTTTCCGAGTGAACCTGCGGGGCTTTTGTCCGGACACGGAGCCGGGGAATTGTCACACAAATGTCCCCCACCGGTGAACCAACCTTAACACACACACTGTTTTTAGTTCGGGGCTGTTTTTAGATATTTAAATGTACCAATTATGAATCCCACGTGATAGCATCAGTGAGTGTGGCACGCGCCAACACGTTTGCTGGGCTTATTTCCTCGCGGTGTGTTTGGCTATTTGTCCTCGTTCAGGAGAGGAGGTAGAGGGGGGGGGGGTCTTTCTCCGGCAGGCACGTCCCTGTCTTTCCCCTTAGCTCCTGGGAATCCTCGGTGATGTCGCGTCAGAGTCCTTTGTTATGAATGCAAATGGATTAAACTCCTTTGTGTTGTTTTCCTGCGGTCTGCGGGGCTGGAAGGGACCCTGCCCCCCACCTATGCCCCCCCCCTCACCCCCCCCACCACCGCCACCCGCCCCGGGCACGCTGTGGCCGCTCAAGCCCTCACGGTTTACCGAACTGCTCGTTTTCAGAGCTTAAACGTCGCATCATTACAAAACAACAGTGTTTTCATGCACATATGCAGCGAATAACCCGCACAGATGGAGGGTAATGCAGCTGCAGCAGCAGCAGCAGCAGCAGCAGCACACGTTGGAGTGGATGCCGCTCGGCCACATCTGTTTTGAATGAAGCACGGGGACAAAGACAGTCCGAGGGTCGGGGTGTTGTGCTGCCACAGTGGCGGCTCTGCAGATGTGTGCAGACAAAAGCACAGGTCGTGATCTCTGGGCTGATGCATACCCTCCCTTTCTGCCAGCTACACCCCCGATTGAGTGCTAGTTTTGAGTGCTATGTTACATTTGCTTTGGCACAATTCATGCAAAGTGTGTTATTCCCAAAAATGACACTGATATTTACATGTCCCTGTCATACAGCAGGGGCATTCCAGTGCATAGCCATGTAAGCGAGAGGCGCAGACATGATGTGTTAATGTTCTCTACCGTTGGGATTATTCCAGGGAAACACCTGTCATCAGATTTTAGTTGTTGGTTGAGGTTTTCTGCAGAGTTACATATTTGTCTGCAGATCAAATAGAATCACATAAGGAAACAACATTAGCAGGAACAATCTACATAAAGTCATGAAAGATCAGGTGAAGAATTGACGTTTTAACACGTTGTGAAGGTGATTTAATAGTTAAGTCCGGGGGTGAACTAATGCTACAGCAGCATGAACAAATGATGTGAGTTCACACAGTGAAACCTGCTCAGTGATAGTTAAATAAGGTGTCACTGTGACTTTGGACACTACTGATCAATCCTGAAATAGTGAAAAAGAAAACAGCGGGGGACAGATCGAGGGTAGTTGTTCAGTCACTGCTGTGCCGAACGGTGCCGACCTGCTTCCAAACACGAGCGGCATCCCTTGAGTCTCCAAAGAGCAACAGGTTAGCTAGCACACTCCCCTGAGACTTGGCTTCACCCTGACACCACCCTCTGAGACTTCACTTTATCCTGACACCACCCTCTTTGACTTCACTTTACCCCGACACCATGCGGTGACAGGGTTTCCATTGCAGTAAAACTTACTCTCTCTGGTCCTCTGCCCGAACTCTCACACACCACAGCAGTTGATGGTGAGAGAGAGAGAGAGAGAGAGGGGGGGGGAGTGGAGTCGTAAATTGCTGCTGTATTGTGCCCGAGCAGCCAGTTTGAATTCATGGCTAACAGTAGGTTTTTGTCGTAGTGACTCAGTTGTGGGCCTCTGCAAAGGTGAGTGATGTCATGCTTGATCTCCAGCCAGCTTCTGTTCGGCCTGCTTTTCAAAGTTTTCTCAGGGTTTTTCACAAGACTCCGCTCACAGTTACTTCACATCTAATTCCGTATGCTTTGCTTCTTCTGGCCGTTCTCGTTCAGCAATCAGCTCTTTGACACTGCGTGGGAAGTGGTTTGGTCACACTGGTGTATATTTGGGAGCCTTAATCTCTTGGATAAATGTCTTCAACTTCAGATGCTAATGGTATGAAGAGGACAGTTTCTGGTAATCTGACAGATAAAGTTATCTTTAGACAAAAGAACAGCATGACATTCAATGTTGCTGTCATGCAGCAACAGTGATAGTGCTGTTATCATGTGCAGGAAGCTCGGGCAGACTCCTGACTACGTCTCTGGCACCTCCGGTAATGGTGTGAACTATAGATTGTGTGTGTGGTGTTAGAGGTGGGGCAGCGTGAGGATTTGTGACTGATTCAGAGCCCTCATTCTAACATGCACTCACAATAAAACAGACAGTGACTGTTCCTTGAGAGACAGTCATTCATAAAAGGCTCGGACATGTGTGTGTGCGTGTGTAGACATCATGGCTGAAGCTCGTATTGGGACAGGCCCGGACTGGCTTTGCTGTCATGCACACACGCTAAAAGCCTTGACGTGATGCAACACTGCGTGTGTGTTTGTGCTTTGTGGTGTTGAAACAGATAAAACAGAAACTATTTAAGCCCATTATGAACACATCTCCCATGGGCTCCCGCTCTGGCCCAGGCGGCTCTCACCACCGTAAATCTATTCTGGGTGTGTAGCTGTCAGTCTGAGCTTCAGAGTGTGTGTACATATTCTTTGGGCCCCTTATAGAGTCAGCGCCGTGTTCTCACGCCTCACTAAAAGCACCTGCTTTTACCGCCTGCACTTCCAGGATGTCAGTCCATGGCGGCGGCTATTTCAGGGAAGAAGAGGGAGAATTTGATATGAGGGGAGCCGTGGCTTGGTAGCAGCACCTCTGCTATGGGAGCGCCCCGGTATTTATTTAGCTTACCGACTAACGGAGAGACGAATCAGTGCCAGGACTCATCCCAAAACAAACCCTGCAGGAATGGCGAGGGCCCAGCTGCCCCCTGAACCACACACCGTGTATAATCTATATCGAGGAAATCACCCAAAGCTTTTTAAAGGTCTCTTACTGTGTCTTGTAGCTGCATTAATAAGTAATTATGTCAAACTGCAGAGGCGAACTCTATAAAACGACACACACTTTATTTTTGGATGCAGACTCTGAGGGAATGTAAGCTCCAGGGAGTCATTGTAGACATTGGATCGCATGCGGGATCAGTGTGTGGGGTCATGTTGTCATCACCTTTTAGCGCCGCAGAGGGCGATCAGGTTACCGGGATGGATATCCTTAGCTGTGGTATCGGTTACCAGAGCAATCAGTGTTGACTGTCTGTTGGTGGTTTAGATGATCAGAGGGAGGAGTTTCCATGTGGTGTGCTCACCAATAGAGTATGTCTGTCTGGTAGTAGATCATGTCAGGATGTGAGTGTGTTACAGCAGTAGCACTTTGTGGTTGTGGTAATCAGGTGAGTAATAAGGTGTGGGTGTGACAGGCTGGGAAGTTTGTACGATGGAATGGGAGCATGTTTGTGTGCTTTGGTGGGTGTATGTTCATGTCTCTGAGCTTGCTAAAGGTCTCATACCATAAAAATATAGCTTGTGACATTTAACTAGAAAAAAACAAACATCCCTTTTCAATCTTATCTCCCGCAGTCCAGCAGTTTCCCCTGGTCAGACATGAGGAGCCCTCCAGGCCTGGGTCGCTGAGCAGCTGAGGTCAGAGTTCAAGTGCTTGTTCCGGCAGTCATGGCTGACAGGGAGGGGCTGCCCATCGCCCCGGGCCAGGTCTACATCGAGGTGGAGTACGACTATGAGTACAAGGCCAAAGACAAGATGGTGACCATTCGCCAGGGAGAGTGCTACATGCTGGTGAAGAAGACCAATGAGGACTGGTGGCAGGTGAAGAAGGAGGAGGGCACAAAAGCCTTTTATGTGCCGGCACAGTACGTCAGGGAGGTGCGCCGGGCGCTCATGCCCCCTCAGAAGCCCACGTTGAGAGCCAAGCCCACGGTTTTGGATATCTGCCGGGCGTCCAATGAAAACCTCAACAGACCCCAGCCGGAAATGTCCAGCTTTGGGCGTCCGTCGCCGTCCTCCACCCCGTCACCATCCTCTGATCGGGTCACGCCGCCGGTTCTGTCCAAGGATGCTAACCAGAACTTGGGGAGTCCCCATCACTGCAAGGTGGTAGCCGAACTGGTACTTCTTCACAACAACAACAACCACCACCACGCCAACAATTCCACATTGCCAAGGACACGGGCAGACTCGCCTCCGCTCAAAGAGGAGAACAACCACAACAAAAGTCCAGACAGTGACAAGACGTCCTCACCAGGCGACCTGCCGGGAGATCGGCTGAATAAGCTCCACAACGACTCGGAGTCTGGGGATGAGCTGAGCAGCAGCTCGACTGAACACATGCAGGTAAGATGCTCCTAAACTCTTTACAGTCATGGTGTCCTTCCAGCATCTGCTTGATTTGATACGTTTGTGAATTTTGCTTTTGTGCCTTCTTTGGTAGTTTGAACAAAAAGCAAAGCAAAAATCATTCACTGTGTCAATGTTTATAGGGGCACTGAACACCTGCTTTCCAGGCAGGACATTTGGAGTAGTGACTCTCTTGAGTACCATTGGTTTGGTCCCTCTTTGTACCCTAAATTGTGCCTTCCGTTTCTTTCTTTTTCTTCCGTTCTCCCTGGTTTATTTCCCACAATGTGCTATTTTTTCCCCCTGAGCTGGCTGCAGATAACCGCCCCTTGTCCCCATCAGATTCTGTCATATTGTGTGTGCAGAGATTGTACTTCTCTTGCAGGGCTGCATTCATTCATCGGCCCCTACAACGCCCTGCCTCAAACATTTTTGTGCCTCATTTGCCAGATTTGATGAAAGCGCTAGCAGTTGCAGGTCCTTATTAAAATCCTAATGTTGCCCTTGAAGCATAATTTGTTTGGCTTGTACAGATGTGCCTGTTTGGGTGGGGTGGGGGTCACAGGTGGGTCATTAAAGACTGAACAGCCTGTTCACAGCTTCACTGTTAAATGGATTTTTCTAATTGAGTCTCCAAATCATCTGCTTGGACGTGAAGTTTTGTAGTGTTGTAGTGCAGTTGCTTTTTAAACTCCCTGATGTTCTTGTACTACAGGAATGTGTGCATAGGTATTATTACACCCAAAACTAATGTTTGGAGAAAGATTATCTCAGCCAGTATTCCAGTCAAGTGGCTAAGCCCTATGTAGGATCCATTCCTGATGCAGGGATTCAAACTTCCTGACGCCCCCTGATGAAAACATAAAATACATTTTCTCTCACCCCCTGTTCCTGCAGTCCCTAGATTGATAACTCAGGCCTCATCCCATCTCCACTGACATATATACATCTCATCACTGTGAGCCAGGTGAATGGGAGACAAGCTGCAGGACCTGGGGCTTATCCTCCCTCGTCTACAGCGGAGGTAGATCAAAGTAGAAAAAGGAGGAGATTTCCAGACAGTGGGAGTCAAAGCGACACTGCTCTTCACGGGCCATTTTTTGGGGTGGCTGTATCCAGGCAGGGTCAGCTTATTTAAAGGCTCCAAGTGCTTCTTGTGTTCTTTGTTCCACAGGCTGCAGCAGCCTCCTCCACCATGGAGTGAACAAAGAGAGACAGGCTTGAATAGAAACTAGGTCATATGAGCGGAGGATCAGTCTGTAGCCCCCAGTCGCCCCACCATGGGGACTACTGTGTAAGTGGGAATGCCATGTGTGATGCGCCATGTGAAGGAAAGGAGAGTGAGAATGGAAGCCCACTAACACTGTTTACAACTTCAGAGCCCCACATGCAGGACAGCTAAATGGTTTGTAGGTCGGGATTGACATGCATCAAAAACCCCCTATCAAGGTGATAAAAAGGGTTGTTTTCTGTGTTGCCGCCTGACTTCACCAACCTTTTTTGAATTCATTTCACGCCTGTCAAATCACACAGGCCAAAATAAACATGCTATTCACTCTCGACCATTTCCATTTGCATGGGCGGCTCTTTGGAGTGTTTTTTTTTTGTCAGTTTGTCTACAGAAGTGCTGGAGGGGCGGATAAGAAGCAGACAGGATTCAGCCAAAACTCCCTGTGAAGCTCAGCGCTGTCTGTGGTCTCCGGGGCAGGTGGAACCCACTCCCTCGCTCTTTGTGCCTTTTGTGATGTTGTGTTAGTTTGTCCTGTTTGGCGTATTGCCAAGCAAGTGAATGAACCTGCGAAAAAAAACCCCAATTCTTTTAACTCCCCTACTTCCACTGCTTCCTGTCATTGCTCGAGTGTAGACATCTGGGCCTGCACAAGAGGGAGAGCGATGAGAGAGGCTCATTTTGTGGCAATGCTGTGTTGTATGATTTGATTTTGGAGAGTTATCACTGACAGGCCATTCCCACCCAGGCGAGACCTTTGCCTCACTTCCCCGAGTTTGATTAACACAGCGCAGGAACTATGCAGAAGAGGCGCTCCGCAGCGTGTAGGGATTCAATTACTGAACTAGGATTAAAACACTTTTTATTTCTTTAAACTAAGACTTACTGTAACTCAGGCAAACTGAGGAGTGGGTGGCTGCAACGCAATTAGAAACCACAGGCTAAGCAATAAAGCAAAGATGCGTTGGTGCACACTTGCCATTTTCCTGTTATTCATTCATCAAAATAGTTCTCCTTCATAAACACATGTCCTTCTCTCCCTTACAAATTCACTCTGTGATGAAGAGACTGAGTTCCTGGATGAATGGGCACATGGCTAGATGGGTGGATGTGTTCGGAGGATTTGTTGCTGACATGGCTCCGCTCGAGTGCCAGCTGGCCACCTCTAATTGATTAGATTTGATCTCCGGGTGACGATTAACGCCTCTGTGTCTCTCTATGCGTTCTGTATGTAATTTGCTTATCTCTGGGGCTCTGGCAGGAGCAGAGCGCCACGGTCCACTCCCCCAACCTCCTCGGCACCTTGAGAGGTTGCTCGGGCTTGTGGTCGCACAGCCTTCCTCCCGAATCCGTAAGCCCCTTTTCTCACGTACACTGCAACCCTGAAATGATCTAGACATTACCCAGAGGACCTGTTTGTAACAAGGCAAATATCTGAATCAGTTGGACCGAACGGTAAATAAACTTTACCCTGCCAGCACCCTAAGTCTGTGTAATCTCCAATTGAGCTTATGTGTGAATGGAGAATACACAGTGAGCGTGGGGGCGTGTTGATGACATTTCTATCGCGGAGCTGGTGTGATAAAGGGTGATTAACAAGAAAACACCACAAAATGTCTTGCTACAGAAACGAGGAGATTCAGGAGCTTCTGTCAGTAAGTACTGAACCAAAAGTAGTCCAAAGTAATCTGCATCGGTGTCCTGCCTCCTGCACGCTTTATCCAGTCGCCACCTCGCGCCTAAACCAAACGGTATTTTCAGTTAGTGAGAACGCGTCTGACATGATGATCCCCTGTTGTGTGCTACATGTGAAAAAGGGCAACTTAGAGCAGTGTCCGCACCTGATTCCACGCACATTGTCCGGAGTTCATAAAAGGGGGCTTTAGTTACCAAACCCTCCCCCTCTCCTCTAAAAGCACAGCTCCTATGCTCTTAAGGGATTGGCAAAATAAACCTCTTTTCCTCACTTCTCAAGAGCTTGGCAACGGGATAGAGTGTTTATTTTCTTAAAATAATGCGGCAAACCATATGATTCAAAAGCCTGTTTTCCACTTAAACGTATTGTTTTTATCGTGTCTGGGGCTATTCTGTTTTTAAGACGCTGTCGTGACGCCTATTTTCAAATTCAACAGAAAGACATGGCCACACAGAATCGCCACAAAGGAAGTTATTTTGAGTGAAGTTATTTTGGAACACTTTTCCTCGTATCTTCTTAAGAAAGAGGGAAAGTCGAAACCCGTCCCTTTGATGGGAAACGGCTCCCTTTCTTTCCAGAGCGCTGCGACTTAATGAGTGGATGAAGGCTGCTCTGTGGGATTGTGTGAGAGACCAGATTGTTGTTTTCTTTCTTGAAGATGTGTCACCGTGGGGGGAGACGTGGCGGCCCTGGATGTGTTTGTGTCTGTGGCTTTGCACCGTGGAGCCAGCGGGCTGCCCTGTGCTCACTAGCTGTCTGATTAGAAAGACCTTGGAGAGGCCCCCGCACCCCTGCATTTATACGGTTTCACACAATCCTGCACCGAAAGTTATCAGCCGCTGAGGGGACCTCCCTTTTCTTTCACAGTTCTGACACATTCATCTGTTAAGTTACGCTCCGTGTAATAATACAACAGTAATTCCCCGAGATTACAAGCTGGATCAGTCGCTCCCCAAAAATAAGCCGCCTTCCTTCCTGTATGACACGTCTCGTTCGACAGAAATGTCCTCGATGGTCCACTTTCAGGATGCCTACAGTCACAATGACATAACTGACTTGTAAATGTACCCGGCGGGCTCCTCAAAGGGTTTAAAAACAATAGGAAACAGCTGAGGGGAGGCCAGAGTCTGTCTTCGGCCTACTGTGTGGCCTTCTTGCTAGCTGGCGGTGCTTAAAGGAGGAGGAGGGAGGGGGTTGTGGGCGTAGCAAGACAGGGACAAAGTGCCAGGGGCCTGGGACTGAGCTGCTCTAGCCCCCGTGGGATGGCAGAGACCCGGGGATCCGAGGCCAGACAGATACGCTTTCATGTTTGGGTGAATCCGGAGCTTAGCTGTGGCCTGTGAGCCGTGAACCTCCGGACGGCTGCCATGGAGAGATGAATGACTTGAAAGCACAACATTACAAGGCCACCATTAAAGATGGAGGAGAGCATTACAACTGGATGTCATCGACGTTTGAGTGCCTGTTAAGATGTTCTTCATTGTAGATGGATTGTTCATTGTTTCTTTCAACATGCGCTCTTTGGCTTCTGCCGACTTGTATGTTTACTGACTTGTGCAACAGAGCAAAGGCTGAGAATGTGTACCAGGGGCTTAGCAGTGCATTGAAATAGCCTGCTATGCGGGGGTGGTTGGGACTCCTAAGGGCACTTTGAAAATGTATTCACTCCAAGAGAGGTTTGATCAATTTACTGCTGCTCCTTTTGGTGCAGTGACATGGATCATTTTTCTCCAGTGACGTGTGTTTTCTCCCACGTGAAGCAGAATGTGTGTATTGTTCATATAAAGGACAGCATGGTGGCTGTTGAGAGAGCCTTTCTCCCGCACTTCAGGGTCCTGGGAAGCTCTTCAGTTTACTGTACAGAAACGACCTGTTCCTAAACATCCCAACGCCACAATAACGTGCTAATTACATGTTGTGCTAAGTGGATTCTTTGCCTGCGGAGTCTCAAATTTGCTGCAGGGCACTCTTTACAGCCAATTTCCAAATAAGCTGAAAACTTAAGAAGTAAGCACAATAAGTATTTGCTCCTATTTCACAATTACCTAGTAAATACCACCAAATATGAGTGCAAGCAGTGCTATAAAGTGCAACCATCTCCTGCCTGTGCCCCGTAATCTGGAGCTGTGCCGAGAGTCTTACTCCCGGACCGGCTGAAAAGGAGGCCCCTGCTTGTTTTCCAGTGCATACTTGACATTCCTGCTTCAGTGCCTACACACACACTCTCATACAGTGAGGCAACAGGCAAGCTAAGTCAATGGATGTCTGCTTTCCCCTGAAAAGCGAAGCACTGAACCTCTCGCTAATTTAATATTAAACTCGAGCAAATTGTGCATCCGCCGTGTTCCTGTGAGAGTCTGCTCCTCTCTGCTTATCTGCCTGTTGGCAAACTTTCTACTTCTCTTCTCTTTTCCTCTGTGCGGGTCTCTTCGTTTCTCTTCTACTTTCACCACTCGCTCCGTCTCTGTCGCTTCCTCTTCTGCTGTCGTCCTCGCATTCCTGGAGTCACCTGTCTCTCCCATCAGCCTTCCCACTGAATCATGTTGTCACATGCGGTTTCAATGAAGGGTAAGACAACAGCGAGGAAACCCTGAGTTCCTGGTCCAACCTCTAACCACTGATTTTTTTTTTTTTGGTTGTCAACCCCACATCTATTCTGATCCGTGCCTCTGTGACACAACAAGCGGATTAAACCCACAAGCCCCCAGGGGCTGAACCTCCAAGACAACCAGAGCTGCGGTCGACGAATCAGGATCTGGGTTTCTGAGAATCATGTCTGTTGTGTAAGGTGCAGGACTTAACCTCTTAATTCTTTCTGTTAAGTGCCGGCTGAAGGTGTGCCGGATAAAATGGCTTACTTCATTCTACTTGGTCTACAGGTGTAAAGTGTAGATTTCTCAGACTTGTGGATTAGAGCAGACAGCGATGTCAACAGAATGTAATAAACTATTCGGTACAGTGCTCTGTATTTTAGTCTTGGCACACAGTGGAAACCCCTTTGAACACATAATTTGATACTCCCATGGCAATGAAACTGTGAGAGTAGCAGCGACTTAATGCTGCATCGGACAGGTCACATCAGATACTCATTCATTCATTCATCTTCAACCGCTTGTCCCTATCGGGGTCTCGGGGGGCTGGAGCCGATCTCAGCTGACATTGGGCGTATGGCGGGGTCCACCCTGGATAGGACGTCAGTCTATCACAGGGCACATAGAGACGTTCAGAGACAGACAACCATTCACACCTACGGGCAATTTTAGAGTCATCAATGAACCGAACACCTGCACGTCTTTGGACTGTGGGAGGAAACCGGAGAACCCGGAGAAAACCCACGCAGACACGGGGAGAACATGCAAACTCCACACAGAAGGGCCCCAGCCGGGATTCGAACCAGCACACCACCACAGTCACTGTTGAAACTGATGTAAAGCATATGGGTGTCTTAACTTGAGATGAGGCTAATATCTGCCAGATAGATCGATGGATGGGCTCAGTGACACCAGCATTTATACGGACAATACTGGACCTACATGAGTTCATTTCCATCACAGCATTGTTTACATCCATCTTCTTCTTCACTGCATTTTGCTGGTGCATTGCAGTCTATTCTGTCATTGCCACCTCTTGGTCAGCAGCGTAGTGTTACTCCATTGATAGTATTGCTGGGTGGTATATTTGATGAACAGTACCCGTTTTCATTTCCTGTATGTTAATCTTTAATATACCACCACACCGGTGCTTAGCTGAAATAATCACTGTTGCTTCAATAGGCAGCAAAATATATATTGTTTGCCCCAAAGAGACCTACAGTTGAGACAAGCTGCTCACCCTCTCAATAACAGTTTAAACATAACACAACAATTTGAAACCAATGCCATTATCGATTCTGGTTAACGCGCTGATTCTTTATTGATTCTGGATCAGATGTGCAGGTTCTCAGCGTCACCACATCGGCCTTTTATTATTGGAGAAACAAGAGAATATTCGTTTTCCTTTAGGTTATCTTAGTCAACAAAACAATCTGCCACGCCTGAATAGAGCAAATACATGCCATTTTTGGACTCCAAGCCTATGTTGTGTAGAAGGATGTTTCAGCATATTGTTGGTGTTTCCACCCTTGTGTGAAATGTTGAATTTACAGACATTACAAGCTGCACTGTTGGACCGCTTTTTCCTCTCGACCATGACTCCTTCTTAATGCAAGTTTCCAGCATCATAGACCCATGAGTGATGTCATTGATGTCACTATTTTGCAATTCACAAATGTCAGGAAAACACGCTGGCATCGAAAAAAGGACTTAAAAAAAGCTCAGAGGCACACGATTCTTATTCCAATTTGTTAATGATTCTGAGTTGGATCTCGATTCCCAACAATAACAATAATAACCCACAACTAACTGTCTTTAACATCTTTAACAGGGCAAAACACCATCAGTTTGTTAAACATGAACATGACATCAGGCTCAATGAAGAAAGTGAAACTAAAGTGCAGTTCAGGTCTGTAATCAGCAAGGAGCTGTCTCTTGTCAAAATTAAGTGAACATATATGTGACTGAAGGCTGGAGGGCTTTTAATTTGAAGGGCCAGATACAGGAAGTTGTGACACTCACTCACTGTCAGGTAACAATATCCAATCATGTCGGGACGACTTAAATATGGGATCACTTTGAAAAGAACAAGGTTGACCCCAAGAAGGTCACATGCAAACTTCGCAAGAAGAACTTCACCCATCACTCGTCCACGACGAACATGACCTACCACCTTAAACATGTAAGTCACGTTAGCCTAGCCTAGCTACCTGCCCATGTTCCGACAGTCTCCTGGGATGTATGTCTATATGGAGTTATAGGTGTACCTAATAAAGTAGCTAGTGAGGGTATATATACTGTGTATGTTTGTGTATATATATATATATATATATATATATATATATATATATATATATATATATATATGTGGACCAAGGATTTGTCATTTAGAGCAATTAGTCGATTGTATATGTATGTATGTATGTGTGTGTGTGTGTGTGTGTGTATATATATATATATATATATATGCATTGACTAATTGCTCTAAATGACAAATCCTTGGTCGGGGGCAGCCCCAGTATCAGGCCAGATACCTGCAGTCACTACGTCACCAAGCTTCCAGCACTGGCATCACTTTCTGGCGTGTCTGTGCATGAACTCTATTAGACTCCCCAATCACAATCACTGTCTCAAACACATCACTTCTTTTGCTTCTCTGCAGCTCCATAAAGGTGCGATATGTGTCAACTATAAGAACGATTGTTTGCCAACTGATCTACATTAAAGCAAACGGCAGAAGCGTTCATGTAACTAAAGAACTCAGCTGACAGCAGAGAGACTTTGTGATTCAAGGCTCCCCCCCCTCCCCTCTCTCTCTCTCTGTAGTTCTCTCCGCTCCAGCGTCCATAAAGCCGCTCCGCCTGTCAGCCTGTGATGCAGCGTCACGCTTACTCACAGAGCGGATGACGGGGATACATCACCTATTTAATTTGCTCGCCCCCCCCCCCCACCGCTCTTCTCTTCTTCTCCTCACTCCATTGCTCACCGTGGTTTATTCAGTCCCTCCCCTGTCGTTCACTGTCCCTCTCTCTGGGCCTGCCTCACTGCTGTAGCTCGCTGTACTGGGACAGCATGTACCCAGAGAAGGTAAGACCTGCTTTTGATAGCACAGCGATTTATTTCCCTCTCTATCTCCCGGCCAGCGCCCTCCCTGCATCCTTCCTTGCCCCGGCTGTTCGGGCCAATGTCTGGTTCCAGTGTGATTCCTCTCTAACCACCAGGTCCCTTTCCTCATGTGACATTTCGACTCGAAACGTTCAGACTGGCAGCACCAACTGTTGTGTGCACTACTATGTTTGATACGGCGTCGGGGCACGTGTGGGCGTCCTTGTGCAGGATTTTTTTAGCAAGTAACTTGACCGCCCCTCCACTGTGTTATCCATGGAGGTCTGTGTTTGCATAAAGTGATGATGCTCCACGCACAGGGCTCTCAGTGCCTGGTTACATAACTGATGCTGGCTGTGCCCAGAGATTTTTAAACAGCTGCTAGTCATTTCCCCCCCAGTGGTCTCCTGCTTTTGGATGAGCGGACAGGTCAAGCTATGCTAACACTCAACCCTCTGAGGACAGTGATCACGGTCTGGGGAGCTGTTTCCCTTTAGTGTCTCTTACAAAGCTGTCTGCGTTAGATGTATGTTGTTATTGGCATGATGCCGGTGGAATCATTTAGATATCGCTTTCTAGGTAAAAAGTGTTGTTTGTGGGTTTTTTTGTGCGTGGTGTGCCCTGCTCCTCATCCCTCCTCTTACCTCCGAAACCACCTTGGGTATCGGAGTCAGCAGAGCACTGAAGTGGAGTCCCGTCCCTCCCCACAGGGCTTGGCTTTGTGTTTATGTTCCCTCTCCTCGTTTTCGCCCACACTGGTGTTTTTCCCTGCGTCAGGACTACCTGACAAACTAAAAAAGTTGCAGCAAATCCCACGTTTAAAGATGAAAATGCCCGTTGCCTGCTGCCTTTTGTTTCACATCTTTTCCATCCAAAACACAGAACTGATCTGAGGTAATGTGAGAGGGGATCCCGCGCAGCTTGTTGTTGATGAAACAAGTCTATTCTTAACGCATCCTTTCACCTTCTCGTCACACTCTGGCCCTCATTCATGTGTTTTGGCTGCTCTTTGACTTGTTGCGGTCGTTTTGTATATCAGCCTGTGTCTCAGTGATTTAGTGTAATAACACGGCACATTACTGCAGATCAGAGACTGTTTGTGAGCCATCCGGTGTTTCTCTGCTCTCGCCGCTGTCCTCGGGAGAGATGCAGCTGCTGATGGGTTGAAAGTGTGTGTGAGGAAGCATGGTTAGGGCGTCTTTGAGCGTCGAGGGGCAACAATTGTCTCTTGTCATATGCCACTGCTATCGTTAATTGCTTGCCAAAGAGACAAAAGGATGAGCTGTGAATCGATCGGCGCCACATAGTTCTCCTAGCGGCTGTCTTGCCATAGGTAATTTTCTGTGAGAATGGAATTGGTCTATCACCGTCATCTAGCATCTGTAGGTTTTGTGGAAAGGTGTAGAGGAGTTACCGAGGTGCGGTGTGATGTGTGTGTTTAACCTCTGCATTCTGTGGATGACATTGCGCTGCTCAGTTTATTGATTTTCTATCAGTGGAGTTTGTTTTACCGCTGCCTTTTATCATCCGTTCAGGTTCTGTAGGTCGTCTGTGCGCTCGTAGTCGAGGATGTGCTGCTCCTACAGCCCCCGTAACAGCCCTCTGATATTTACCGCTGAATTGATTTTCCAGAAACTCTCTAGTTTTGTCCTCAGAACTTTCCACGAGCAGCCGTCACTGAACAGACATGCTACAGTGGAAAACAAAGGGGATACACAGTGTGCACTCTACACCACTGTGGACCAGTCTGGATCCTTCTGCCAACTTTACAGCTCTGTACCCAAAGAGTCATTTCAAAACAGCCGATCCAATTTTAACACAGCATCAACACACTTTCTATAATTGCACTCAGATCTGCTTTCAGCTCAGTAGGGAGTCGGCTAACCAAGCTCTGTCTTTCGGGGATACTGTACACGTCTCTGTACATTTCCTCAAAGCTGTCCAGAAATAGCTCACAGATAAAACGGAGACACCGGGTGGATGATGAGCGTTCTCTCTACTGCCCGGGAGAGACTTCCAAGGCCAGCAGGCTTTCAGTGGCCTTGTATTTGATTGCCACAGAGGCACTCCCAGTGTCCATTAATGAAATGGGTGCCAGCGGTAACGGATGTCTCAGTGTTCCCGTCATGCTCTGCTAGCTCCGCAACACCATTGGCTGGTTTGATCACCTCTTTGTACGGTCGATTGACAGCTTGTTGATTATGCTGTCAGGGAGGGAATACAAAGTTTGAGTCATGAATGTATGAAACAGCCAGTGTCTAATGTGGAGGAGGAAGGAGGGACTTCTAAAACCTTACAGTATTGAAACATGTGCCGTGACTCCGGGAACTGTTCTTCAGGAGTCCATTTGGTTTCATATTTCTGTCTCCACCATTGCCTTTTAAAGCATGGTATCTTATTTGTGATGGACCTTGGTCAGGTCAGCATTATCTTGCCTGAATAGAAGCAAAACAAACATGTGTTTGGGAGTATGTGTGTGTGTGCTAGTGCTGACGTTGTTGACATAATGCACTAGTTTCCTTTTCCACTACTTTCGAAGTGGTAACCCACCGAAATGGGACCAATTTATGAAACATGCAAATCATATAGAGTTCAAAGGCTTGCCTCATGGTTCGACATGAATTGAATTGTGTCAATTTCACAGGTGCATTAATGAGAAAATCCTTGAAATTGTGTCTTTTAAGCACGTGGCTGGTCTCAGATTAACGCACCTAATCTTGGATATGCCAATTTTACAGAGATACACACATGGTAACAACACAAAAGAAAAAATTGAAATGCAATTAATTAAAACCATGATACTAATATAATCGCCTAAGCCTGTTTCAGTTTCTCTCTGTTTGGTCTCTGTCAGGGAGCAGATAGTGAGGGTTTACCCCTGGTGGAGGCTCCATAGACTCAATCCACGCTGCTCATGTTTCTACAGGGAAGGGACCCCGGCTAGTTGAGCTGATTTGACCCCAGTGCTGGTAACCATCTGCTCAGACAAGCATACCTCATTACTGCTTGTTTACTTCTTTGCTCTTCATCTCATTGTTATTGTAAGTGCATAAATAACAGGGCCCAACTGATATGGGATTTTTGAGGCTGATATCTATTTCAGAGGGGAAAAGTCACTGATTACCAATAAGTGAAATGAAGAATATCTATTATTATTATTATTATTATTATTATTATTATTCATTCATTCATCTTCAACCGCTTGTCCCTGTCGGGGTCGCGGGGCACTGGAGCCGATCCCAGCTGACATCGGGCGTGAGGCGGGGTCCACCCTGGACAGGACGCCAGTCTATCACAGGGAACATAGAGACGAACAGAGACAGACAACCATTCACACCTACGGGTGATTTAGAGTCATCAATGAACCGAACACCTGCACGTCTTTGGACTGTGGGAGGAAACCGGAGAACCCGGAGAAAACCCACGCAGACACGGGGACAACATGCAAATTATTATTAGTATACATACAATGTTCAGGGGTTAAAGCAAGAAATTATATGTGAGCGGTAAAAGTTGTCCAGTAGGAAATATATACAATGTATTGAATTTAGAAATATGAATTTAAAAATCAGAAATCAGGCATGGTGCCATTGTCAACCAATTTTAGAAATGAACACTGAGAAAAAGAATAAATAATTGAGGTAAAATGCTTAATAAAGTCCAGGGGAACATGAACTTGAAATGTGGCGCGTACACAGATTTATTCTCTAGAACAAATTGAACCGCTGACCAAAATTATCCTTGACTGTGACTCTAGTGCAGACAAAGGTCAGCTGTCTGAGTTCAGTAGATCTTACTTCCCTGTTGTACTTTCTGTATGAGAACCTGTTGTTTGGGTGCATCAGCAAACCAGCCCGTGCATACGTAAGGTAGTCTTTAGTGTGTGGCTGTTTATGTTCCAGTGAAACGACTGCTACTAGCATGTTTTTCACGGATTAAACTACAGAGCAGGCCAGTGCCATAATCATCTAAAAAAGTGTTTTAGGCTTCACTGGGTAAGCTTCATGCACCAGCAACCGAGGGGCTTACAGGTCAGCCCGAGCCCCCGCCTCTACACACACACACACACACACACACACACACACACACACACACACACACACACACTAGAATGCAATCTTCTTACATATCTGGATTAAGAGGTTGTGTACAGTACATTCCTGGGCTAAACACCCTCCGTCCCCCCCAAAACTCCTGTTCATCCCACACCAACATGTTCCAGCGTTCCTCATCTCGTTGAACAATGTGCTTATTTGCGCCGTGAACCCACACTGACCAGCACCAAGTGTGCCATACGGTCGATTCCCTAAGAATGTTAGGGGGGATCAAGAGGGTATTGGCTGTTTACTTCTATGCCTTTCGTTGTTGCTTAATTTGCAAATTCATTCACCTCACCTTGTGTCTCTCGCTCGAAGCCCTTGGTGTTAATTGAAAGGCGAGTAATCCGCCTTTCTTAGAGTGTATGGGGTTATGTGGCTCCTCTGTGGCCGGGGCCAGGACCCCCTCCCCGTGGCCAGTAGAGAGGTTTGTTGTTGCTCTGCCAGCCAATCCCCAGGCTCTTGAGTTCCCTATTGATCTGGAACGAGTGGGTGTTTGCAACCATGGTGACACATTTAAATCAGACGGCAGCCACTCCAGTGCCCATTGGGTCGCAGGTGCATCGGATATGTTTAGTGTGCTCAGTTTGAGATGATGTGAAAGAGGAAAACAGCTACGTCACACAAAGATCTTTTAATAAGTGAGAATAATTAAAAGGGAATAAAAGGGGAACCAGTTATTCCTTATTAACGTAGGAGCACTCAGGGAATATCTGCGTTAGAATATGTTTGCATGCTAACTGTGCACACTACGAGGTCCACCAGGTTCTGTACTGAGACAAAAACGTTTTACAGAAATGTTTGCATCACTTTGACACGGCTGTGTAAATACTATGACAACCTTGATTGATTAACATTGTTTAAGCAGAACATAGATGTGATTTATACTTGTTTTGGCAATTGCCAAACTTACATTTTAACATCCTGAGCTCAAAGTGACTGCTCTTCCATCTTCCTGTCCTGACCAGAAAATGGGAACAGGTCTCTAAACCCTCTCTGTGCCCATTTGGGCCCCGGTCCAGTACCCCCCTTGTTACTCTGAAGCAAACCCGCTGACCCTGTTTGCCGCTCCCACCCAACCCCGCAGCACCATCATTCCAGATCCCCGTCAGCAGCACCCAGCAGGAGAGGACAACCTCGTGGCTCAAGGTTACCAAGTGCCCCAGTTCCTGTCCTGCCCGGCGCACATTCTGCCAATGGGCCGCGGACAATTTGGCGGACTGAGTTGCCTTGGCGTGCCACGACCGGCTCGACAAAACAATAGAACCATTCTCACTAATGTGGCAAGACATGCCCAGTGGAAATTGAATTGCTTTCCACAGAAGCAGCTCTGTGACGATCAATTACCCAACCAAGACCCTTTTACGGGTCACTCAGAGGACGGAAGGGAACAAAGCCGTTTGCTTGGACATATTGGTCATTATTAACCTGGGTCTTGTGTGTTTTTCCACAAAAATTAAAGCATGCAATTGTATTTTTATCTAATTTCTTGACCCAGTGTAGGCAGCATAATTCTGTTAGATCCGAGATCAAGTAGGAGGAGGATCCACACAGCAGCAGGTGGGTGGGGGATCGCCAAGATGTTGACGTGTAGATCGAGGCGGCAGACAGAGAGTTCAGTATGTGGTCATGTTTTCTGTGTGACACGCAGACCAGTGGCCAGCTGATGATGCAGTTCATTTTTCTAAAGACCCCCAAGCATGTGACTGGGCAGTATAGATGACAAGGCAGCCCTCTCTCTAACAGGGACAGTGCACAACAATGGCTTTACAGTGGCCGGTCTGCTACTGGAACTTTTCTCTGGATGGATGCAGAGAGGGACGGAGGCACGGAGAGGGGAGGGCCGGCCGGCTTGGCAGTCTCTGGGTAGTGGGCTGAGTGACCCATGACCCGTACTAATGGGACACAATGTACCTTTCTGTCACTGCGTGTCCACCCCCAACACACACACACACACACACACACACACACACACACACACACACACACACACACACACACACACACACTCATTCTCAAACACCCTGACTCATGGTATGTGGGCCAATGGGTAGATGGGCTAGAGATTTAGATGTGGCCTTTTAATTGCGTGTAGCCCACATTCCTGTGTTTCTTGGCCCTGTTAACACACACTGTAGTCATTATTATTCATTCATCTACAATCACAAATGCCCATCACAAGTGACCACGAGCTGGGTAATGATTCAATATGATAACTGATTGTATTTCAGTGGAATTGTATCGTGGTTAAATCATGCATCACGATATTGTGATACACAATTACTTTGTCAAAATCAACATAACCAGATTTACTCCTATCGTTTGAAAATTGAGGTTTTGGTCACAGAATCCGAATCATTATATCTCCCAGTAGACTGCCCAGATATATATCGTCAAATTTTATAAAAGTATCTATAATTTCTGTCGCAATGTCGAAAACCAGTGGCTGAACTTGGACTTTGCGTTCTGATCGTCGCAGGTTTTGCTCATTTTGTACTTAAGTTCTTAATTAACTGATAAAATAGTACTTTTCACTTGTCTAGTATTTAGTTCTGTTGTGCCTGTAAACACACTGATTGATCTGCAGTTGCTGGGGCTGAATAAATCCGTCCGATTTCTATATTGGAATATAGGCAGACACATTGATCCTTCAATAAACCCCAGCCCTGACCCCGTTGACTGATACCACTGTATTTCTAACCGTTTCTATCCGTCCACCATTTGTTCTGCCATCATTCAGCAATAATTAGCAAATTCTCCATATGTTTCATATTCACACACACACACACAGCCACGCTGACACACAGACACACACACTCACACCTACACAAACACTAGCTGTCACTACAGAGACATGGCTGGGCAGCGAGACCTGCGGTACAGAGGAGTCTAGAGGAAGCTACCTTTGGGGGGCCAACCACACCGGGAGAGATCCCAGTCCAAGGTCACAGGGAGCACCGCCACTGAGACCACCCCAACCCGGGCAGACAGGAGCCTCCGCACCGAGGTGCAGAGCCCTCTAGTCGCCCGGCAGGCAGGCCCCCTGAGGAAATCTATAAGATAAGATAAGATATTCCTTTATTAGTCCCACAAAGGGGAAATTTCCTTCATAGAGCAGCAAGTGGATAGAAAGCATAGAAGAAGCATCACTAAGAAACAATACATTGAAGATAATATAGAAAAATATGAACAATATAAACACAGGGAAATATAGAAAATAAGCACAACAGGAACCTAATATATACAATATTTTAAAATGTTTGCACCAAGGCACAGGGGAGAATATATTTCCATTGCACATTGAGAAGTTTGTTATTGTTTTGTCGTTCCTTGAAGTCACCTCCTCTGCTGCGCCTGGGGCGGAGGACTAGAATCAGTTGTCCCAACCACCCGCTGTGCTTTTGTCTCTCTCTCTCTCTCTTTGCTCAGGTAATTCCATTTCCTTATCTTTGATGTGTTGTGGATGTGGCTGCCCACCCCCGTCCCCCACCCCCCATTCAGTCTGGCGGCCATCAAAATGACCCACTCCCTCCATAACCTCTCTCTAGTCTTGTCTTCATTCCCTCCTTCCTCAGCCTTCCTCTTTCCTTACATCTCTCCCCTTCTAGCGCTGCTACTGCTCTACTTTGCCACCATTGCGGTGTTTCTTTTCATGTAGTATGGTGACCTGGGTATATCCGACAGATCCCGTCTAAGGCGCAGCTATACTTGGAAACCGTAAAAAGCACATAGCAACCACTCCTTCTCATACTGCTGATGTTTTGAACCTTCAGCGCAAAGCTCGCTCAGATCATTGTTAAAAATTCAACACCTTCCGGCTCATGTTCAAAGACTCCCGTCTCTCACCTCAAGCTGTAGCGCACCACTTCCTGTGTCTGTCTGTGTTCGTCTGCCGGCTGTGTGTGTGTTTTTACCACAGCCTGCTGTTTGAGGGTTTCGTCTGGCAGGAAGCTTTCATTTCCCTTGTGGGTGGCTATCGCCTGTTGAAGTGGTACGCGCTGCCCTTCAGCTCCACCACAGATTTGTTGCAGAGAGTGTGATACCGACGACTGGCCTGAATATTTCAGCCTGTTTACAGTACATGCTAACGTGCACGCCTGCACACGCATGCTCTTATATCTCTATAGCACTCCAGGGGGTTAAAGGTTTATGTCGGAGTGTGGCGGCAGAGGAGGAAAGAGGGAGAGAGGTGTGGAATAATGCCACTTGAACCTCCAGGGTGGCAGTGTGGCACTTATCTGGGTCACATTCTGGAGAGAAGAGTCGTTAAATTTGGAGCATTAGAAATCTGAAGAAGCTACAAGGAAGCAAACACCCGCTAATGCATATGCATGCTTCAAACACACACACACACACACACACAGTGACAAGTGTAGCGACACACTGACTGAGCTTGCCATCCTTTTCTTTATTTTTGCCGCTGTACCTACAACTGAAATGGCACCGTGAGATAAAAGCACTCCTCGGAGTGTGTTTGATTTTTCAATTAACCTGATTCACCGGGGTTAATACCCTGCTGCGCCACAACCGCCGCCTCCAAGGCGCTCCCACTCTGTTCTTACCAGTAATGATTCATCATCTGTTTGAGCACATACAGACACACTCGTCTTTGTCTCTGCATCCAAAGTGAGCCGAAACAAACACGCAGAAATGAACATAATCACTCAGGTTTGGTGTTTTGGTGTACTGAATGATATCGTCTACGGCCAGGCGAGATGATGATTACGTTACAGCGTGTCGTCATGTGGGCGCAGCACAATTTAACAGTAGAAATGATATATTTGGGGCTCAGGAGTTTACAGGGTGACTCATCCATAGTTGACGCACTGTATCTCTTCATTATTTGCCCGATGCTATAATTAGGGATTCATTATTGATTTAAAGTTGAGGAGCACTGATGCATCAGCATACTCGTGTGAGCCTGCGTCAGTCGTTGATTTGTTCTGCCTATATTGGATCCACCACGGATGTCATTTGGAATATGTTACTTGCATATGAGCAGTGTGTCCGGGGACCCCTGGGTACCTCAACATATGAATGCATGTAACCGTGTTCTAGTACACGTTAGAACTAACAGAATCGGCGCTGCACGACGATGACTTCTTCCACTCAGTGACAGCAATCAGCCCGTTGCTCTGACAACACATCAACCCTTGACTAAAGAAGCCTGGTGCTGCTGTCGTCTTTGAACAAAAGCATTTTGTTTCCCTTTTCTAAAAGCAGTTCAAAGTGGCTCAAAAGTGGAGCACCAAGCAGCTACAGCAGGGTTTAGCATCGTGTTGGATTTGAACTATTACAATTCACTCTGCTTTTTGATGGTGGTCACAAGTGTCCTCTCCTCTCCTCTCCTCTCCTCTCCTCTCCTCTCCTCTCCTCTCCTCTCCTCTCCTCTCCTCTCCTCTCCTCTCCTCTACAGTATGTTTTGGACTTAAAGCAAGTCATTTTGTTGTGAACGGCTGAAAGACATACATACTTGTTGACGGCATTAATTATGATCATGATTATTGATTTAGCAGTGCCCAGAGAACAGGGTGTCCGAGTAGCGCACGCCTGATTCACTGGTGCGATTACTCTTGTAAAGACAAAATCTAAAGTAAGCGGTTAAAACGATATTCTGTTAGAAAGGTAAGAAGTCAAACCTCAGTTTTAAACCATTAAATTAACTCAAAACACTAAGGAATTATTTACATTTGTAGGTTAATCAGTGGATAGGACTTAAATCAATATGTGGGAGAATAAACTGTATGTAAAGCATTTATGGAATTTGATGCACGTTGCCAGTATTTGATCAATTTTAAAATAAATAATTACAGTGGTACACACAAAGTATTGACGTTCAACACAGCGCTGGTCTATACACTACCTTTCATCCTGCAAAGTGTGTGAAAATGTCCGATCGTGGTGGTGCCTGCTGCCGTGGTCCTGCATGACGCTTCCTGCTACTATTATAATCTATCACCTTAGCTGTGCTTGTTTCTACTGTTCTGCTGTATTAACTGAGTCATATTCACATTACTATAGATATTATTATAGTTACTGGAAGTGTGTCTGTCCCTGTCTTTGTGTCTGTCTCTGTCCATCTGTCCGTCTTTGTCTCTCTCTGTCCGTCTGTGTGTCTTTTCTCTCTCTCCTTCTCTTCCTCTCTCCGGTGCAGACAGATGTGCGTACTCCACAGAGCTGGGTCTGTCCGATGTTCCTGTCTGTTATAGTGAAGGGGGAAGGTTTTCAACGCCACCGTACTCTATGGGGGAATTGTTGGTCTATGTAAATCATAAATAAGTCATAGAACGTGGTCTTTACCTAGTTTGTTTCTGTTTCTGTAATAGCGTCTGGGTGTCCGGCACAATCACTTTTTTCCTCTCACCTGGCTCGTGACAACAATATGGCGACGTTCTCACGAGGGACAACTCCTCCCACCAATCTGCCACGCGACTAACAAGGCAGATAATGGCTCTAATCTGTCACCATCCTCACATATTTGGGCCGACCTCACTGTCGACAGACTGGGAGGAAGCAGCGAAAGGGATGTCAGGATCAGCTGTGATCGCTTTGTTTTCACACACAGCTGGTGGGAACTTAACCGCAACTCCAAAAATCTAATCTCGATAATCTCCTTCCATCAGAAAGGAGCGAAAACACAACACTGGATTTTAGGGCAATTTAAAGATCGCAGCTTGTGTTGGGGGCTCTTCGCCCTGTAAAGCTGGGTCTCAAATGGCTTTTGTTGAGCTGTTTTTGTGTCGCTCAGACGTCACCGAGAGTTGTTTTTGGCTTATTTCTCGGTTACGTTCAGAGCAGTCTTCAGTGCAGCGTCTGTCGGTGGGACTGGAGCGTGTGAACCACAGACTTTATGACCCCGGGATCCTGAACTCTGACCTTTTATGGCCCGTTGGATGAACTTTGAGCATGGCCACCCGTCAGGCAACCCACTCTGTCTCTTTCTGATGTTCCTCTCCTTAATCTGCTCTGTATTTTCTTTATCACTCTTCCTCTCTTCCTCTCTCTCTCTCTCCTTCTCTCTCTCTGTGTCTCTGAGAGGCTCAGGTCATTCAGCTAATGAGTGCTCCTATTTAAGGCGAGCACCAGGGCCCTAAATAGATCTTAAGATCCTTTAATCGGCCGCTGAGGCCTCTGCTCTTCTGTGTGACGACAGTCTGGATACAGTGAGTGACCGTTACAGTAGCCGCCACCGTCCACATCCACATACCTGCGCGGGACGCCCCAGCCCCGACTGGACCCCTCTCTCCGTTTTTGGACCATGTTTTCATACCTGAGGACCCCACACTACATCGTGAGTAGCTGTCGTTCTGCAGGGTCCAACAACAGGCTTAGTGAATGGGACCGGCGGTGTCAAGGCTTGGGCTACTTGGCCGAGGGAAATGTAGAGCAGGTGTTAGTGGGTCCTGGTTCTCGTCATGGTCTCTGGTGACTGCGGATCTTCACAGATGAGCTGTGGTTCTGATTTAAATGTTCCATAGCATTATTTTATTATCGTCAGTGGTGGAAATTCATTCAAGTACAGTTCTTCAATTGCAATGTTGAAGTATTAAGTCCATTTTAATCTAATTTGTACTTCCACTTCACTACATTTCACAGAAAAATACACATTTTCTTTACTAACTAGTTGAATTTCAGATTCAAATATTAAGCTCATTGTCACAAAGTCATGCTATCTTTATTTAGGGACATTTTCAGTTATTTAGAAAGAAAACAACCTTCCGGAAAGAAGTGAAATCCGATTTTTAGAGGCAATAAGACCAAAAGATTCATCGCAGAATGTGACACTTGCACCATTCAGAAGTAATAACGGCGTGTTATCTCACACTGTGCATTTTAGAGCTGAAACGATCCGTTGATTGACAGAAAATTGATCTGCAGCTATTTCGATGTGCTGCATTTCTTTCTTTTACATTATCGTAAACTGTATTGTGACGGGTATCAACCAATAGATTAACGGTAAATACAAACTGCTAAGGAATCGAGCTCAAAGAGAGCTTTCCTCCTATTTTCTGCACATTTCTTTTGCAGTTTAAAGCACAAAACAGCTCCTTATGTTGATCCTCCCATCAGCTCTCTGGTCTTCCACTCACTACTCTGATTTGATCCACAGGTACATTTTGCCACCAACACACATCTACTGTTACTTACTGATGCATTTGACATTGTGGTTTTCCTACTTTGACTTAAAGGAAGCATCTAAATGCTTATTCAGATTTAAATAACGCTGTTTCACTTCCTTCTGGGGACACAGACGTTCCAGGAAGTATTAAGTAGTAGAGTATATAGTAGTAGTGTAAACTGATGCTTGTTGTGTGTGTGTGTGTAGTGTATTTTTGGTGATTGCCCTCAGGAGTACTAGCAAACCTCAGCTGTCTATTGTTCATGTTTTTGGGTTACATAAGAGAGAAGAGGCTGATGGTTGTATTCAGGGTCCTCTTCAGCATCAAAAGGAGTCCATAACTGACTCACAGAGAGAGTATAAAGAGGACCTGACCTTCACTTAACTGCAGGGCAAATGCAGTTCAACTCGAATGGCCCGCTGACGAGGATAGAGTCTGTCAGTGAACAGAGCTGATGTTGTGAGATGTGACGGTGCCTCGAGGTTGTGTGTGTGTGTGTGTGTGTGTGTGTGTGTGTGCGTTCACGTCTGAGTGAGCACACAGGTGATTGTATTCATGATTAAAGCTCGTCTTCAACATAGACTGGGTTAAAGGCTCTTTTCTCCTCAGCCTCCACACACAGACGTAAGCCAACATGGCTTAACCCTCTCTACCTCCCCCTCTGCATTGTATCCACGGCTGTCTAGTACACCTACTCTATTGCTTTAGTCTGTTTAGTGTCTCTCTTGTATCTGCCTGCTCCCTTCCTCCCGGAGAAGCCACATAACCCGTGTGACTCTCACACCTCTCTTACACCCCCGCCCCCTTCATTTCTGTCTTGTCATTGTCAGCTGTAGTGACTGAGCTGACTGCCCATTGTTGTCCTCTGTACCAAGAGCCCCTGTGTCCCGCGCCGTCTCTGCACTTCATGTGGCACAGCATCAATAGACCCCAGGCTGCTGCCACCAGGCCCCCTGTGACTGCTCTGCCATGCCCGTCAACTCCCCCATCTGTAAGGCTGTCAGGATTCTGATAAATCAGGGCCTAATTTAAAGGGTCACTGCATCCAAAGTACAATTAAACATGTCCTCGCATTTGGATTGCTATGTAATTATCACGCGCAAACTATTTTCTATGGAATTCACCTGCCAATCGTGTGTCTTCACGTGGATGGATGGATGTATGAGAGCCATACAAAGGTGACAACAGGGAGGTTGATGTGAAACCACAGTTGTTGCCATGGTTGCCACATGTTTTCTACTCAATATGGCAACATTACCTGACTCATAGGGGGGCTGCGTGCGTCTAGGGATGTAAATCACAGGTTTAATCAAGTCACAAACAGCAACTAAGCTCTTCCAGACATTTAAATGAAAATCAAACTCTTATATTAATGAAAAAAATAAAATTTAAAGTGGGGATTTCAATGTAAAGGTACATCTTAATTCTGTATTCATATATTAAAATCTACATTGATGTTATTGGATCCATATGTTGATCCAGAGCGATATATTTTTGCACCCCAGCCTAGTTTTCAATCTCCATTAATGTAAATAAAAGTTTCTTAATTCATTAGTTCATGTTTTTCTCTATAGAATTGTTCTACAATAATGATAAAGGCCCAGTATAATTTGTCATCTTTACTCATTGTTTATCTAAATAATAGTACAAAACTCAACATATATATATATATAACATGTCACATGACAAAGAAAAGATCGACGGTGAAGTGGAGTAAAATCACAAGTTAAATTAATAACATTAAGGACGGTTCAGTTCTTCTCAGTGGCCCAGAAAGTTATTTAAGTAATCCAACATGCAGAAAGCCTGTAGAAGCAGAGTACAGCCATTTATATTATTGGACACACCTACCATGACATGTCAAAATGTCTTCTGCCTGTAGAAGACCTACACCAGTACCCTGTAACTGGCAGCGGCCCATGATGAATGTCACAAAAACACTTGTGTTTGACAAGTCAGCAGGTGTACGACACCCCAATGAGTGTGTGTGTGTGTGTGTGTGGAGTCTATGGTGATAATGCTGTCATATGAGGTTCCCAGTGATTCCCACCCCTACAACGAACCATGACTGCATTGTACTGTACAATACCGTACTGTTTAACACACAAAAGCTGTGCCAAGAGCCTCCTTCTGTTTGTTTTACTTTGGCCCGTACGTCCTGTGAATAATGACCATCAGGGACCAAAGTCAGCACCTGGAATGAATCCTGGCAATTAGGGTGAATTCATTAGACCTGAGGAAGTTGCAGCCCCAGTTACTGAAAGTGTTTACTTACGCATCAGGGCTGCAGCTATTAAATCTATTTGTAATTGCGTATTCTACCGATTATTCCTTATTAGCTAACAAACAACAGAAACTAATAAAAGATGCTAACTACACTTATCATTCTGATACATCTGCAATTTTAGAGACAACATATTCCGTATCTGAGTCTAGGTTTGACTGGCGCCCGGTTCAGGAGGCCCAAACTATAAATTAGCTCCAGATCGCTACGGTTAGCTACATTGACGGGCAGCCTGGACTTTGTGCCCGTCCATTCATCTGCGGGCTCAGCGAGTCGCACCTGCCTTACGCCACCCGTCTCAAGCTGGCTCACACATATAGGCATGTGGCTGATTCTTTTCGATGTGTTTAGTCATCTTGATGGGCGGTTTGCACGCTTCTTTTTAAACCTCGCGTAAAAGCTAGAGCGGCTGTGGGCGGGGTGAGGCCAGATGCAGACTTTCTCAATGAGGGAGAATGAGTAGATGTGCGTCCAGCAGATTCTCTGAATTTTTTTGTGAGGGAAAACCACATTAAACAAAATATTAATTACAGCAGAGTAGTTTTTACATACTCTAAAACGTGTCGGGAGTGGGACTTTAACTGCTGGATAAAATAATTGAATATGATGGTGAGTGACATTACAGTTAAGAGGTTTAATTTACCGTATTTTCCGCACCACATTCCAACCTTCAATGAATGTCTTATTTTGAATTTTTTTTCATATATAAGGCGCATAGAACAGAAGCTACAGTCGAGGCTGGGGTTACGTTCTGCATCCATTAGATGGAGCTGCGCTAAAGGGAACGTCAACAAAACAGTCAGGGGAGGTCGTCTTGTTGCTTCCTCCACTTCGGCACCATTGATTGGTTCATGTTCAACTCTCTGGCTGCTGCTCTATTCCCGTGTTCTACTGCGTGACTAATGGCCTTGAGTGTAAACTCTGCGTCGTAAGCGTGTCTCTTAACAGGAGCCATTTTGGGCTCTTTACACAAACACACACATGGAAATGAAACGGCACGCTTCACGCAGTCGTATATCTCAACATGCACCGCGCGTTACTTTTTCTACGGGGGAAAATAGAGTCGGCGGCTGCTCACCGTAGTTGATACCTGTTGTGGCTCAATATTGGTCCATATATAAGGAGCACCGGATTATAAGGCGCACTGTCGGCTTTTGAGAAATGTGAAATATAGTGCGTAAAATACGGTAATGTTTATATATGATGTAAGTGGAGTGTATTAGTGCCAAACCAGATTACGTTGTATTCAACATGCAATGACAAAGTATTGAAGAGTTAAAGCGCAGGAGCTCACATATATAATGTACTGCAAAAATATTCGACCACTAAACTATTTCATAAATTGAATTTGCCTTAAATAATACAGGCATGTTGATTTACAGTTGTGATGAACAATTTTCATTAGGCTGTAGCTCAGAGCGCTAACGTTTCGATTGGTACATTCATGAGAAGACACATCGGTCGAGTTTTTTTACGTGTGGACAGTGTGCGGGTAACGTGGTACTCCTGATCGTTAATTTATTAGGAGGTATGTAGTTCACAACAGCTGCTGAAGACTCAGTATAGTGTACTCTTTCCCGGCAGCCACGCAATGGAGACGTTACTGTCTGGTGTCTCTGATTGGATCCGACCCTTGACCTCTCTGCCGTGGGTAGTAAGACATTTCTCCAGTGTGGATCAATAAGAGTGTATTTATCCCTCACTGTCTCCAAACTGATTGGAATAGTCTGCGTGCTTCTGTAACAGGAACACGTGTAATCTGTGGTTTATCAGCGGTTATGTCGACTTCAGCAATCTGTGAAATAATTACCAGCAGTGGAGAAATGTCACCGGGTACTGGGACGTCACCGTTATCTAACATGTTGATATCTCGGCTCCGCTGCGGTCCACTCTTGATATATTTGGCGTGTGCACTGTGAAGACAGTAACCTGATCTGTTTTTGTCACAGTCCCAGCTTGATGTGATGATGTGTCTGCAGCGGGGAATGTTTCTGGGATGAGGATGGAGGAAGGAAGCACGCACACACTGTCATGGCATCAAGCGGACGGACAACCTTTGTTTCGGTTTCATCGTTATTCGTTTATCAACCTTTCCATCCTAACATGTACGAGCATGATACCAGCTCCAAATGTAACATTAGTTTTAGTGCAGAAGGCTGTGTAATCATGCTGGCAGTGGATGTGTATGTGACACATCCTGTTATTTTCTTCTCAGTTACACAGCATTCACAGAAATGTCTCTGATATGATGCTGGAGATGATAGAGGCACACACACACACACACACACACACACACACACACACACACACACACACACACACACACACACACACACAGTGCTTCAAGAGATGTAACGATATTAGCAACATGCTTACAGCAGTCATAACTTCGTCGGTCCAACACCGAAACTGAACTACTGCATCTAATCTGCTTCTTCTGAAACCTCATCCACTAAAACAGGAAGCACTGAGGGCTCTTTGTTCCCTGTGTAAATGATATTTTCCCTTTACATGGTAAGGCTTATATGCTTTTAGTGATTTTATTGGACACATGGAGAATGTGTGTGTGTGTTGAACATGTGGACGTGCGTAAGTTCCCTTCTTCTCACGGAAGTCTCATTGATGTCTCGAGATGACAGAGACTCGGTTCTCCGGGCAGCACGAGGAGAATACGTGCACGAGTGGGAATGGTTTGTTGTGCCGCTGAGTGGAAGTAGCCTCTTGTTCATGCTGGTTGGCTAGTTAAGAAAATGTAGATACACTCATATCACCACAATTCAAAGGATTATGGGAAGTAATGACAGCAGTAAGTTATTTAGGAAGAGTTGCACTGGTTGGACCAATATGGAAGTCTGTTACGTGGGATGTAACTAGGGATGTTCCCAGACCATTTCTTCATTCCTGATACCAATTCCTGAACCTGCATATGTGTATCAGCTTAAACCTGTATGTATGTGATATGATTGTTATCATTGTGTATGACCTGGCCCAGAATAACCCTCTCTAAACATGAACAAACGCAGACAAAGAATGATCACATATGGCTTTCTTTCATTGTCTAGGTTGACAGCCAGAAAGAGATCATGAACTATTTTTAAAGTACCGTATTTTCAACTCTAAAGGCGCACCTAAAACCTTCAAGTTTCTCAAAAGCCGACGGTGCGCCTTATATATGGACCAATATTGAGCCACAACAGGTCTCGCAACTACAGTGAGCAGCCGCCGACTCTATTTTCCCCCGTAGAAGAAGTAACGCGCGGTGCATGTTGAGATATACGACTGCAATCAATGAATTTAGAGGCGGCCCTTAACGTAACCCCAGCCTCGACTGTAGCGTAACAATGCGCCTTATAATGCGGTGCGCCTTATAATGTGGAAAATACGGTAGATTCTTTGGGGCCTAAATGATCAGAGTGATGCATAGAGTTGCGTGCTCTGCAGTACTGGTACCAGCATTTTTAGACAGTATCGGAGGCACATGGCTCTAAATATGATTCACCGGTTAACCAGAAATTATTAGTCAATGTATATTAAATACACACACCATGTGGCCAAATGTATGTGGACACCTTGAAGGCAAATCTTCCAGCTACATCATGCAATGTTGCTTTTTGCCAATGGTCTTAACATGACTAATTAATCCACCAGTTATTTTCTTGATTAATCGTTTTGTTCAGAATATTGTGACAAATGTCCAAAGTCAAAGATAAGGAACTGGACCATTTAACTTCAAAGGTGGAACAATGTTTGCTGTATTCAAAGATGGTTTTAATGTTCTGTAAACCCCCTTCCTTTGAATATGTAACTTTTATGATTACTTAAGATGTTATCATCCCATTTAAAAGGAGACTCTGTTGTGGAGCAGAGGGAAATCAGGGCTCCCCTTTCATTTTCTCCTCTGAGTATCTCTATCTGTTTTCACATAAACAGAGCAGATTAGCAGGGAGATTTGAGGGAATATTAATAACCTACTATAAACCACAGCCAGCTGCCTCCCAGACCACGGCTCAAGACAGAGAGGGAGAGCTCCTGCAGGTTTGTCAATTATGAGCTGGTTCCCAAGTATAATGAGCCGTCACGACGTGATTCTTTTCTTTCATGATGTAGTTTGTGTTGCCCGCCTGGTATTGTATTCAGTAAGGCACAAACGCAGTAATGTATCCAGTGTCAAGTTGTTATACTAAAGGGTCTTGAGCTACAAACCAAATGGATTTCAAGCGTCAGTTGGCGAGACTGAGACTAGTTCTGTGTGCGTGGAGAGTGGAGACTGGTATGGGGATTACAGAGACTTCCCCACTGAGTTAAGAACAAGCCATCATGTCCTGCACGATGTGAAAGCTGAATAGTTGCGTTTGTGCTTTTCCGTATCAGATCAGATGTAATGGATTATGCTACAACAAGATGAAACATGTCTGCTTTGAACGGCTTTATCTAAAGCAGCCAACTTTTGGACCCGACCTGACTTACTATGGCTGTCACCAAAAATCAAGTGTGTGTGTGTGTGTGTGTGTGTGTGTGTGTGTGTGTGTGTGCATCATACCCGATTCAGGTCTGGTTTGGTGCCTTTGTTGCATTTCTCTCTTTGTTGCTTCCTGTTCTTGCATGGTTTATTCAAAAGTGGCCTTTATAGCCTCACCGTGAAACATGTCGGCGACTTGACGTGGCTCTGTTCATTTGTACTGCTTCAGCTCCGATGCCTCAAATAGGTGACAAGCTAACAGGTTTCTTTAGAGCTGTTGTCATGGAAATGGAGGAAGTTGTGTTTTAAAAAAGGCCAAAAAATAACCTCACCATCCTAGAGTTTTCCATTTATGAAGCCAAAAGGCCTTAAAGCCATAACAGACCGGTTTAAACCCTTCTCAAATCAGTCCAAACCCCCAAAACACATACTTTACTATCATGTAAAATAAGGGAAAGCAGCAAATCCTCACATTTAAGAAACTGGAACCATCCAATATTTGGGCTTTCTGTTTCAATCATATCTATAATTAATATAAATGCTAATTAATTTTCTGATGATCAGTCATTAGCATTTTAGCAGCACCTTGAGGGCCACCACTGTACCTCCGCCCCATCCCTCTGACCAGCCATTCAGCGCCCAGGGAAGGGAGCGAGTGTAATTTGCTCGAGCCAATCACGCTTGAGGCATGAGGGCAGGATTAGTCATTAACCGAGGGGCTTAGCTGTCAGCTGTCAGCCACACAGGAATGCTGCTAAGTCTCTGCTTCAGCCCTGCGCTCCCTGTCACCAAGAAATGGAGAGAAATAATAATTCTGGGAGCAAAATAGTTCAGTACGGTGTCACTGTCTGCTGTTCTGTTAATAGCCAGAGCCATGGGTGGATAGATCAGACACCAGCTGTAAATATCTCTGGGTGTTGCTCTTTTCATGCCCTGAACATGATATTGCTGAAGTTATTGCAGAAAAACTGACCTGAAAACAGTCAGAGGAGTTGGCATTTGGCAGAAACTACCCTTATTTCATAGTCCCTAATGTCCGAATCTAATGTGTGTTGTTCAGTGGTGTCAGCACTGTGTGTTTGGCCCCGCAGCAGGAGAAAACGTGATGGCCGAGAGTTCGAGCACAGAGAGTCTTTGTTCAGTAAAGACCACTCAAAATGAGTAATAAAAGAGATTTGGCATCGCAGGTTCCATTAAAGAAATTGAATTTTCCTTCGGCGCATCGTCAATATTTTTTCCCCCACAAACCTGTCCGCGGCTAAACAGAACAAATCGATGCTGTCAGGGCACTGGCACATCGTTTGACTTCTGCAGCCAGAATTCATTTATCGGGCCCCTTCCCCTTCTGTCTTCTCTCTGAGGAGTGGACGCAGAATCCATCACGTCCTGTTCTCCCCTTTTATTGGATGGTTGTGTGGTAACAGATTGCAGTCCTGCTCTGTCATCCCGTCCTACAAGTCTGGCCGTCCGTCTGGAGAAGCGCCGTATCTGGGTCCCGGTTTGTACATACAATGATGAAAGAGTTGGTCAAGAGGTGGAAGGGTGGGAGTGCTGCACCCAGACTGGATAGACATTTAGGGGCCTGGGAGTCACTCCTACTGTGTGGATCTCTGACTTTTGACCCCCCTGAGGAGAGAAATGTAGGAGTCTCAGCGTGGCAGGCGCATGTGGTCACGTAATCTCTTTGTCTCAGTTCACCCTTTCACCCACACACTCACACCAAGAAAGGTCTGGTCACACCAGCGTTTCAATTCAGTTCATTCCAATGGAACCGCAGGGATAGTGCATTCGCTCACAGGGACACTGTCCACACAAACGCTCTCCATCAAAATCAACTTGGTGAGGTTTGACTTGTGAATTCGCACCATTGACCAAAAGCAAGCAGTTTCACAGTGCAGACTTTTGAAGGGATGAAGAGCTGGAAGGTCCACAGGGAGGAAGCTATTGTTTATTAGACACCATGTACTTTTATTTTACCTCTTCTTTTGGGATATACTATAAACTGCTGCACTAACGAGGAATGGTTCACATCTCCTACAATGGTGGACCAATGGTGACACGCCCGCCTTGCCTTATACACAACTCTCTCTCTTGCTGTTGAAGTTGACTGGGAACCCTCACGTGGGTCTTCCAGGTTCACCGCATCATTAGTGCCAGTCAAAGTGTGACTGACTCGCCAATCTGCTTGTTGTGCTAACTTTAGCATCTGTTGCTAACTCACATGAAATTTGGTTCTGCATCAGATGCATCAATCTACCCAACATATACAGTAGATAAGCAATAATACCACATCCTGCACTTTTGAGCCAAATCACTAAATCACTGCGGGGAAAGACAGGGGACAGCCCCACTAACTGACCATTAGTATGCTTGTTAGCATCTTCAGCAACTTTTTATTCAACCAAATGGTCTACAATGGTGGAGATGCCAGGAGGAAGCACACAGAAGAATAGAGAGAAGAGCCCAAAGAGCTATTTTCACTGACTTTTGCTTGCCTAGCCACCTGGTGATAGCGAGTGTAGTCACAACATCGCCAAGCTTCAAGAACCAAATCATTTGGCAGACGCAGGGATTAGTTTCTCTGTCCCACTTTGTGGTGTGACCAGGCCACGAGAAGCTGTGTGCACAGGCTGAACTGATCCGATGACTGTACTTAAGAAGGAAAGAAACACACCAGGTGACACCGGGACAAAGAATACCCAGGTGCTACAGGGACACAGGTGGCACCACTGCCGCCTCAAGCTGCTTGTTAAACAAATGATATCAAGCAAGCTGACAGTAAGCTGCATAGGCAAAAGCATGGTCTCTGATTCTATGCCTTGCAAGTGTGCATCAACACACACACACACACACACTCCAGCAGCTGTATGCTCCTGTGCTCTGCAGACCTGGTGATATTTGAGATTCACTCCCGAGACACACAGACATTTTTAAATACTCCAGGAATGTCTCCATACGCTTTAAAGAGAGGAACTGGACTAAAAAGGAGATGTCTGGCGGATTCTGGCTCGTCTGTGTTTGCTTTCACGCTCCGACTCGAGTTTAGCCCCAAATAGAAGCCAAACCCTGTGATCTATTGGGTGCCTATAAAATAACCATGGACGTGTTGTCCCAGATATGAATTCTTTGATTCCCTCGCTCTAGTTAAGCTCACTTACTGGCACACTCGTACGGCAGAATCTGCGGCCCAGTACCACAGACTGGTTTTTGGCCAATGACGGCGTCTCCCCATATGCACACGAGACTGCAGGCTTCCCCCGTCCTCGAAATCCGCCCTCTCCAGTGCTCATTAACATTTCAAGAGGAAAATGCGATTGGAGAGGCAGTAGTACAAGCGCCGTAAACCCCTTCTGTTACTCGCCCACGCGACATGAAAGCAGCCGAGATGTTTGAACAATCCTCTAAGTTTGAAAATGTATCTGAAATGATGTAAAACAGATGGTTTTGACACAGATCGGCCGTCAACTGCAGCTTGTTTCCAATGTGATTGAACCATTCTGTGCTCTAATGTAGTAAAGTGCCCTTTCTGCAGCCTTGACGCTTCTTTGTCTGCAGTATCCAAGCAGCAGCATTGTCTTATAGACCAGTTATTCTCTGCCAAGCTACTAGAGGTTTATCAGGAGCAGGGTGTATTTACACAGACGCAAACTGACATTTTAGCCAAGCGCTATCAGCTCAAGACCGAAAGGTTAATTGCCCGCGCCTCTGTCAGGTTGCGAGCCTCGCCGAACCCTCTGATGCGTGAAATGAAAGTAACTGTCGTCATCCTGACGAGGGGAAATATGCTGACTCACTTGCATCTCAGGGGTTCTCTGATTTAAGCATTCGCTCACAAACCCCAGCCATGTTTTGCTGACCCGTGTGTGTGCGTGAGTTGCATTTGTGAGTCAATATTCGGATTTAATTAACATTTTTTTCTACCCAGAGTCACCATTCAGTCTGTTCTCCCAAGCTGAATATCAGCTCTTTTTATACACCATGCCTCTCTGACCTACAGTACAAGCGTGGAACTGGTTGCTAAGGGAAGTACGGAGCAGTGTGTGTGATCGTGAGCATCTGTGTTTGTGTTCATAACGATACATTTCTGTGTCAGTCTCTGCTTGTGAAGAGCGTTTGGGGGGGTTTGGCTTGTGAAATGCCACAAATGTGATGATGGGGGAGTCGGCGGATATGGTCAGACACCCAGCGAGGTGGAAATGTAGGTTAATCTGGTCATACGGACGCAACCAACATGATCAGCATCACACTTCCTGGAGCAGAGGGAGGGCTGGTGGGGGGCAGTGGGGCGTTGGCTGAGCCCAGGGGGTGGTAGAGAGAAAGAATGGCCAAAGAGGTTTGCTGCATGATTGTCAGAGGATGCAGCAGAGGAAAAGGGCAGGGAGTGTTTGCTGTGCGTGTGTATGTGTGTGTGTGTGTGTGTGTGTGTGTAACAGAGATGAGAGATGAAGGAGGTGGGAGGAGGTCAGCGGAGGGAGATGAGAGGACCGAGGACAAAAGAACGGAGGGAGCAGAGTGGATTGATGAATCGGCTCGGAGGTGGTGTTCTCCGCTTCCCCACCCTCCCCTCTAACCCCGCGGTCCATCTTCAAACACCACTCTGCGTGACCGCCCGATTGGCCTAGCGTCGCCATAGTCACGGAAGCAGCTCCGTCAGTCGCCACGCCACCCATCCCTGCCACCACACCGCACTTCCTTCACCCTGCTTTCATCTAATTCAATTACACAATCACATTATGTAACTCAGTTAGGGGGGAACGCACACGCGCTGAGGTGTGACATCGATGCAGTCACTCTCCATCTGTGACGGAGGATACAAAGACGTTTTTGTGATGATTAATCGATTAGTTATCAACTATTAAATTACCTATTTTAATAATAGGATTCCAACTTCTTAAATGTGATTATCTTCTGGTTTCTTTCCTCCTCTGTGAAAGTGAACTGAATATATTTGAGGTGCAGCCAAAACAGGACATTTGAAGGCATCATTTTGGGCTTTTCACGGTTTCTCACCATTTCTCACCGTTTTAACACATTTTTTAGACCAAACAACTCTATTAAAATGAATAATTTGTATTTGAAAATGAAAATAATCGTTATTTGCAGCTCTATTTCAAACTAAAACACAGAATCATTATTTTAGCATTACTGCAATGTCACCACTGAGTCATGCTTCTTAATAGTGACTAACATCAAATACAATCACCTTTTTAGATTAGTGTGTCCAGGTCTGACTCATGCTTCCACTGACATGCTAATTATTTAGCAAAACACACACTCGGGCATTTTCTAAGGAATTAAAAACAGAATAATCAAGTCAAATTAAAACCAGAAAGGCTGTCAAAGAAATGTGTGATACCAAGTTATGTAAGAGACGGGATATTAAAGTGAATGCAAAGGAAAATGCGCTGTAGCTGCAGGTTTGTTAGTTACGCCTAATAATCCACCCACATCGCTGTATTGTAAACGGAGTGGGCAAAATATTAGAAACCTCTATAGCACCACACACTGCAGCCTCCGGTGACCATACCAGAAACAACCATTAGACAGTTTCAGCGTAAACTGATCCTTGCATGAACGGAGGTGGGGTGTACCTAATAAACTGGACAGGAAAGCCTCATATAAGTGCTTCTAAAGTTAGTTAAAAAGCCGCGCTGGGGCACATCTTCTAATCACTGGTCAACTATAGCTGGACTTCATACTGGATCATAGGACAAGACCAATATTGAGTCAGATATACATTCTCCTATCTCTTGATTTCACTGGCACCGTCCTGTTGGAATAGAAAACAAGCCAGTTGTTGAGGTTTTCAAAAGGTCACAGTTCGGTTAAAGCAAAGTGTGCATCCAGTAAGGTAGTAAATCTGAAATAATGCCAAACAGAGACTATTCTTTGTCGCTTTGATACCAAATCCTCCGCCCTCGTCTTGTCGGTAAACTCTCCCTACACCTGCTAATCTGTACAGAGCACGGGCAGACTAAAAGCGCTTTCAGTTGAGCTGGTCGGGGTGTGGATTTAAGGGCGCACTCACACTGTCTTTCCGCACCGGGCCAAAACCGTTTTTTCAGCTAAAGCCTAGTGCGTTTGAGCAGTGTGAGTGCAACCGCTCCGCGCATAACTGCGGCCAGCTGGCCGTCCACGGTCCGTCTGAGAGAGGTGGGCTTTTGTAGAGCGCTTTTGCACATGCACGAGCACGAGCACGAGGCCTACGGCGGTTCTGACGTCCTTTATGTGCGCCTGTTCGGACATAGAAAATAGAAGGACGGACCATGCACGGACATTTAACAACTACAACAATGGCGGCGAAAGGTTCACGTTGGTGTGATGCGGAGGTGGAGCCAAAGTTACTCTAGATCGCCCTCCATCTTCTAATCTATCCAAAAATTGATGGCCTTCAGATCAGTCATTCAAAAAAATATGTCCTGTCAATGACGTCAAATATTTGGTTAATGCAACCTCTGCGTTGTACGACTTAGTTCATTTCATGCATACTTACTGAAGGCTCCAGAGGCGTGGCAGTTTCATATTGTACCTGCAGGTCAGTGATATGTCTCGGAGCTGAGCCAATTAGTGATTTATACACAGCACAAGCATTAAGATGTTCTGTTCTGTGACAAACTAGAAGCCTGTGTGACGTCTGTGGAACCGAGGTAACGTGTTCTGCCGTCAGGATCCTGGGAGCAGCGTGAATAAATGGCATCCTCTGAATGATGACTCAGTGTGTGTGTGTGAAACGCATTTGAGCTGCTTCTGTGCAGAGTCTACGAAGTACATAGTTGCACAGACACTACCAATGTCTCAAAGTGCAGCGCGGAGATGCTGCAGAGTGGGTTGCCATGTGTGCACCGAGAGGAAGCCCTCCCCCTCACGCTGCTCTCCTCATGGCCAGATGCATTCGATGGAGACTCCCACCCACTCACCAGCGCCCCTGCTCCCCGTCCTCCCGCCTAACCCGAGAGAGACACCTAGAGGACTCGGGGTGCAGCTGCAGCCTCACGTCTCTGCTGCCTTCACCCTGACCTGCGCTTCCTTACACACAGAATAATTTATGGGGAAACACCGGCATTTTCTAGTGATTGTACAAGCGCAGCGGGACAGGCGGCTGGATGGAGTGGAGGCAGGGGAGGAAAGGGAAGACAAAGAGTAGTGTTCCCGACATGGTTATAAACACAACAGTAAGCTGAGTTTCACCCAAGCAGCAGAGCAGAATCTTAGAGGGCTCCATTAGTAAGCCAGCTCTCATCAGTTGCTTTTGCGTCTCTTCCCCTCTCCCTCCATACTCCATTAGACCCCTGAGTTGAATTAATCACACGTTTTCACGCTGGCTGTGCCTACACTCTCCCCAGGCTGCATCATGCATCCTAATGCACTTTGTGGTGATCCTATACTGTACTGGCCTGTAGTCTGAAACCCATTTATCACGGCCGTGCAGACAGGCTGCCGCTGCCGCTGTGGAGACTGTTCTGCATTCGACAGCACATCTCTCCCTCTTTCCTGCCCTCTATCTCTCACTCCATCCTTCCCTCATATCCACCTTCCCGCCCCCCGTATACCACCCACCCCCTCAGGTCCTTTTCTTTTTTCAATTACCTGTCAGAGACCCCGGGTCTCAATCCCCTGCCCCCTCGCTCTCTGCCACATCTCATCCACTTCAATCCGCCTATGAGAATAAAGGTAGGGGTAGACTCACGATCAGACAGAGGGCTGCCAGTGCATTGTGGGAAGGATTCATCTCCACTGACCACAGATGTGTAAAAGTAGAGTGAGTTCTTTCAGTGTTGCTGGATGTTGTGAGAGGGCGTGAGCTCATAATATCTACTATCGGGCAGTTTTTAGCTCATCACAAGCCTCTTTCACCAGAAAGGAGCCACATAAGCGTTCATCTGGAGTTTTGCTTCTGGCCGGCTCACGAATGTAAGTTTAATATTCACTTTTCTATTAATATGATGTCGTGTCCAAATATTTTACAGGCCGTAAAAACCAAAACACGGAGCTGAAAGACGCTGAAACTTTAGAGCTGGGGGGAAGTCGAGGTCACAGTTCTACGGGTTGTATTGATTTTTAAAAATATATTTTTGTTGAGTTTGCTGTGTAAATCAGAATATTTCTGATGTGTCTGACAGGTTCATAGTTTTAGTTTAAGGGATTTCCATTGTTTTTCCATTTCAAATGTTTGACACAGCTTTCCTTCTGTAGGATAAAAATGCACTTATGTTATATGAATGTCGGCCGATCGTCAGATTTAAAAAAAAAACAACAACTCTCTTAAATATTGATATCCATGTCAGCCTCAAAAATTTGATATCAACCAGGCACTAATGCAGAAATGCCATTAGCATTGACAATGTGCAGCCTCTCACGTCATTTCTGTGCGCATGTTCGGACATTGAAAAAAAAAAGACGGACCATGCAGAGACATTTAACAACAACAACAATGGCGGTGAAAGGTTCACGTTGGTGTGATGCGGAGGTGGAGTGTTTACTGCAGATTTGGTCGATGAAAAGATTCAAAAACAGTCGACAAGACGCACAAAAACTCTGAGGTCTACGGAAAGATTTGTAAACAAAGAGACGCATCGCCATGACGTCATCAATGCGTGTGACGTGTTACGGCGTGATGAAGTATGGACAGCAAGAAGCATTTGCGCGAGGCCCAGGTAGTGTGAGTACAAACGGGCCTGGAGGGGGGGGGGGGGGGGGGGGACAAGTACCCTAAAGCCCGGGGGGGGGGGGGACAAGTACCCTAAAGCCCGGGAGCGTTGCGGAAGGGACAGTGTGAGTGCGCCCTTAAGAGAGTTAGTACATACAGTAATGTCTATCACTCATGGATTTTAGGTTTAGTTAAAGCTAAACACATCACATATGATGTCTGTGAAACGTGTCCAAAGAGAAGAAAGATCTTAGTTACATTACAACACATATTGCAAAATGTAAAGGGGAATATTGGAGCTGATAATAGACCCTAGCCTGCTTCTCTATACTAATCTCCTCATCACAGCAGGGGGGGGATCTTTTTTGTGCTACATCCTTTTCTGTCTTCCTTCCTCTTGCGGTCTCTTGCTGCAGCAAAGATTTTAATGTTTGAGTCGTATTGCCCCATAAGCTACACGACAACTTTGCAAATACACTGCATTCATTTGTTTAGGTGAAAGATGAGAGCTGAACGAAGCGATCGCACAGTAGTGATCAGTGGTTTTATGTTTCCTCAACACACCGAGTCTCTCTGCTGCGGTGTGTTCATAAGTACAGTAGCCAGGTTAAATATAGAGCCCGGCCCCTCTTTACCCTCACTTCACCTGTCAACACGTCTGTCAGTGCCCACTTTGACTCAAACGCACAGAAACACACTCTGATAGAGGAAGCTCTGAGTGTTTTCAGTGCCGTTTCCTGTCGTGTCAGATGACTCTGTGTGCTGTGCGGTGTGTTTGTGAGGTAGACGGATCCGGTTCCCCCTCCGTCACAGTGCGTCTCAAATTCCCCTCCTGCCTTCAACCGGACCTTTACTCAGCCAGAAGGACGGACAGAGAAAAATGAAGCGTGTGCGTGTTGGAGGGAGGTGAAGCCACAGAGGTCAGCGCGTGTCCCGTCGCACTTGTATGGTCGCCGTACATCGCCATGCGTCGCGCATTCAATACGTTCAGAGGCTACAGGAGAGCCGAGGAGGATGATGACGATGTGTTTGTGTGCAGCCCCGGAGACAAGGTGACACGACAGATGAGCGACCTGAAACAAGACACTATGGCTGTGAAAATATGTGGGATGGTTTGTCAGAAGGTTGTGTTTTACCATGTGGGTAGCTTTGCACTGTGTCCACTCTTAGATGAATATAGAACAGGGGGGTGTTTGCTTTGCCAACAGATGGATTTCATGTCCCGTAACAATTAATTTCCCCGTGTCCTTTTCCTCAAAGTGTCCATTTATAGAAGTTTCCATCAGACGCTGGCAGGCACCGCCAGCTCTGTTCTGTTCAAACTGTTAAATTGAATTCCAGGTAGCATTTAATTAGGTCCGGACAAAAGTTTGCCCGACTGAAAGCAGCAGATATGAAGTGACTGCAGTCTGCCAGTGAAACACTTGATGTTGGGTTCAATTAAATGTACTGTAGGAAAGTGCCTGAGCTATCTTTGCTATTCCAGGCATGTTGGACTTCTCTGTCAGCATATGGTGCTCATTGCATGTGTTTCTATCTGATGCACCACGGTCCATTTTTGCAGAGGGCGCCCATTTCTCTTGAATCACTTCTGTTTTCAGTTTGGGTCTTGGTTTCAAGGGAGCAGTTAGTCGTCGATTTTTCTTCATAAAAAGCATGATAAGGTATTAAAGGTACATCAATCAATCAGTCAATCCTTTATTTGTTAGGGACAGTGCACATTAATGATCAACGATAACAACACATCACTGTAAAAGTGCCGGATTATAGCAAAGATGCTCATTTGCAGCCGTAGTCCCTGCTAAAAAAATACAAATACTACTAAATAAATAAATAAAATACAAATAGAAGAGACAAGACACACCGCACAATACATGACATACTCAGGAGGACACCAGACCCACACAGGATAAGACAATGACATAAAACGTCTTGTGCAATATGATACAGACGAGTCAGTGGTCGCACTTTTGATTTGATTTAAGCCACTTTTTGAGTCGACCTTTAAAAGAGGAATATGTGGGGCGTTCCCTTATTGTGGCTACAGCACAAGTGATGCTGTTTCCTGGGCGTCCGTCCGTCCGTCCCGCTCTTTCTCAAAGGGATATCATAGGAACCCGTGAAGGGATTTTCTTCAAATTTGGCACAAATGTTAACTTGGACTCAAGGATGAACCCATTCGTTTTCAGAGGTCAAAGGTCGCCATGACCTCACAGATCACATTTTTGGCCATAACTCAAGAGTTCAATAATGACATCATGTCGCACAAATGTCTAATAAGATAAAATGATAAAGTGACGCCATTTTCTATCCTAAAGGTCAACTTCACTGTGACATCACAATGATTCTGTCTGTAATTTAACAACATAACTCAGGAAGAGGAGAGACGTTTGGTCAGAGACTGAACGGGTAAAACTGTGCTGATGGTAGAGATCTCCTCTGCTGAGGGGATGAAAATGTGTTTGAAGCATCAACAGTTCACCAAAATATGAACTTGGAGGGAAATTACGGCGTAAAATCATCCCAGGGTCTTTTTCGGCGAATGCCCTCATCAAATAAAACATTGAGACCATTTTTTTCATGTAACAACTATTAAGGGAGATTTCCCGGACAGTCGCTAACAGCTGAATGTGGCTAACATTGAGTTTGGGGCAGCACGGTGGACGCATTAAAACAGCCTTTTTAACCACTACCACTGCTCATGATAACACCAAACCTCTGCAGTAGCATGAGAAGAGTCCGTACACATTAATGGAAGCACCAATGGGCTCCTTCCTTTTGGATTGACTTTGGTAATCGACTTGAATGATCTGCTACCGGGGGCCGGTTGGTCTTTTAATAAACTCCGGTTCACTAACTACGTTGTTGGTGCTTCAGTTGATGTGTAAGGACTCTTCTCATGCTACTGCAGAGGTTTGGTGTTATCATGAGCAGCATTAGTGCTTAAAAAAAAGGGCTGCCCCGAGCTATTCAGTGTTAGCCGCATTACGCTACCTTAAATACTGTTAGCGATTGTCTGGGATATCTCTGTTAATACCGGTTACACGAAAAGATTGTCTGGATACTTATTTGATGAGTGTATTCGCCTCCAAAGTCTTCACTACATATATTAGGTAAGTCTGGACGGACATGGGTAGAAGTTGCAACTTGACTGTTTGGCTTATTCAAGTGTTTTTTTTCTCCAGTATTTCTATTACAGCATCTTTTAATATCCACGTTTGAGAGATCCTTTTAAATCTCTTTAACTTATGTCATGTGTTATTTTAAAGGCCCTAACTTTGAACTGAGGCCCGACCCGTTTGGTTTAACGCGTGTCAAAGTGGTAGCTTGTTAATTACTTCTCCACCAGACGCAGATTGGTTACTCTGGCCTGAGTGAACTCTAAATGGATTCGACCCCCCTCACATTCAGGCCACACTCAATCATCTGCATAGACTTTATCTTTACCTTCTTATTCCCTAAAAACCTAATTAAAGCTGCACCATTCTAGTTGTGACTGATGAGTCCGAGCCTGTGTTCAGCCAAACCGTCATCTCTCAGTGGTCGGCCTCCGCGCTCGAGCACTTGCTGTGTGTTGGACTGGAACTGGGAAACAGCGGGGCGAATCTAACCGAGAACAGCAGGACACCACTGAATCCTTTCCTCCTCTCCTGCGTGTGTGCAGGATATTAAATAATAAATTCTGTGAAAAATATTCCTGTTATTCCAGGAGCGGCAGGAAGTCCCATCTGTGTCCTGAGAACCGCTCAAATCGTCCGACTGAAGTGCGTTTCCCCCCCCACATTCCTCACCTGTTACAAACAGAGGGCAGAGGAGTGGCGCTGGCACAGCCTCCTCTTTTCTCTGGGTCCATTTATCTGCTCTGTTTTATAGCTGGACCTCGTCAAGAGAGACACAGATCTGGCCTCAGTCTCGATCCAGCGCTGCTCCAAAACCCCAAAATACTTAGAACAACGCTAAATGCTCTGAGCTGTAGCCATGGTAACACAGCTTTCTGGCTTTTGCGGAGTGACCTTCGGATGCTGCCAAGTTTTCAAAAGTGTCTTTGAAGTGTGTGTAAACTGACACTCCGGGGCCCAATTGTGATTAAGTCCATTTTGTTGACTGTGGTGCGTTGTTTTCACTTAGACAGAGAACTGCAGTGAGTGAATAGAAGTTATAATGTGATATATCCTTATCAACACATGACACCAGCCCTTTGATAAGAAGCTATCTGCATATTACCTCCCCTTCCACTTCCTCTTAGCTTGTTTGTGCTCTGCATTTTGCGTATTCTGCTTGTTTCTCCACTTTTATCATCTTTAAACAACCTTTTTAATGTGATTTTAAAGGTCCCATACTATGCTCATTTTCAGGTTCACACTGGTATGCTAGGTTTCTATCAGAACATTAGTTTTCTCACACGGTGTCTCTGTATAGACCTGTATTCACCATCTGTCTGAAACGCTCAGTTTTTGCGTCTGTCTCTTTAAAGATGTCTGAAAAATCCCTGTCTCTTCTGATTGGTCAGTGTTTCCGGCTCTTGTGTATCTGTGCTTTCCACATCTCTGCAACATCATTGCAGCCGGGGAATGACTGTAGCAGCATTTTCTACCTATATCTCATCATCTCATCTCATCTTCAGCCTCTTATCTGGGGTCGGGTCTCGAGGGCAGCAGCTTTAGCAGGGGACCCCAAACTTCCCTTTCCCGGGTCACATTAACCAGCTCTAACTGGGGGATCCTGAGGCGTTCCCAGGCCAGTGTGGAGATCTAATCTCTCCACCTGGTCCTGGGTCTTCCCCGAGGCCTCCTCCCAGCTGGACGTGCCTGGAACACCTCCCTAGGGAGGCGCCCAGGGTTCATCCTTACTAGATGCCCGAACCACCTCACTTTCTACCTATACATATAGGTTATTTGTGACATAACAAATGTACAGAGGTCCTGACGACTTTAAAGAAAGTTCCTGAATACAGGCTGTGTATTTCTCTGTGGATTGAGCATTTTGATACTTTTACGGTATTCATATAGCACCTCCACCTGCTTTATAATCAAAGCAGACATTGAAATAAGGCACCGTGTTGGCCCATCAGAAACATGCAAGCGCACATTTCTGGTAGATTACCTCATTAACTTTGCGGTCACCATGACACAAGATAAAATATAGTTGCCAAATCCTGTCTGTGAGAATTGTGCCATGTTTTGATGTCTGATAAGCCTGATGAACACCGGTCACTCTGACTTCCTGCATCGTATGGACTGTTTTCAATCTAACACCTCGATCACCTGCTTCTGTATCTTCTGGCTCAACTTAAGCTGCTCCAGAGCTCTGCAGAAAAACTTTTTATAAGAGAGCTAGGTGTAAACCTCACACAGCTCCAGTTTTAGCTTCTCTTCATTGGTTCCTTGTCATCTAAAGAAGTTTTACTCTTCCGGTACAAGGCATACATAGTCAAGCTGTTCTATATCCTACCTTTTAAGTTATATTTCTGAACCCTGAAGGAAGGGTTATCACAAACAAACCCCTGCAAAGCCAAATTAGCAGCTGTATTTAAAAGCATCTTATAATGAATTTGCTTTACATGGCTGTTTCTGGATTTTCTAACTTTTTTTGTATGTGTTTGACTCTTTTCCTATATTGTCTTCTAGTCTTTCTTCATCCCGCAAATCACTTTGTAACGTCCACTTTAAAAGTTCTATATACTGTAATTAAAGCTATCACGCAGCTTCCAGCAGTCCTTTATGTTCATAGCGTTTGTCTCAATGATTATGTAACTGAATGGGACCGATGTGGTTTTCAAGTATCTGCGGACCACGTGTGCTGTGTGATTCGATCAGCAGCTGCATCCTGCCGTGCAGACTGTCAGAGGACTCATAACTCACCGCCTCACCTCCATGCTCCCAGAAAGAGAAGTCAGGTTTATTTTTGCAGCAGCAGCTCTGTTGTTTTTGCAGCGAAATGTGCATGTTTGTGATTTTAACTGCAACAGCTCAGCGTGTTACATTCCACAGTCCCGGTACAGGATATGAGAGCTGTTGGTTGTCTGTGCTGGACAGGACCAACATTCCTGCAGATACTTAGATCCGAGCAGACTCTGGAGCGGCTTCAGGGCTTCTTCTAGTTAGGGAATCCCTACAATATCTTTTTCAAAGGACACTCAAAAAGTATCTGGAGAAGATATGAAAAAAAGTAGAATGCTTTGATCTTCAATAAAATCCTGAGGAGTTAAGAACTGCACACGATCTCACCTCCTCTCTTATTCTCCTGTCCTCCACCAGACTACATCACCTACAGGTCAGGGCCGGTCCGACTCGCCGGTCTACACCAACCTCCAGGAGCTGAAGATCTCCCAGTCCAGCCTGCCGCCCGTCCCCTCCAGCTCCCCTCTCCACATCCTGGGCGACTGGGAGACCCACAAAGACCTGAGCGGCAGGCACTTCTACTACAACCGCGCCACCGGAGAGCGCACCTGGAAGCCACCGCGCACCAGGGACGCCAGCGGGAGCACCAGCAGTATCCGGGGAGACAGCCAGGGCACGGCGGAGAGTGAGGTGAGGGATGCTTAAACTAGTGGATACAATTTCTCCGTCTCGGTTTATACACCGTGAAAAAGCAATTTAAATGTAAGACTACGTGACTTCCTTTTTAAAAACGTCACTTCAAAATCACTCCTTATAGACCCGCAGGGAACACAACAGTAGGTGTGATCACATGAAACCCAGGATTCAGATATTAAGTGTGTGCGCGGAAACGTCTAACCTCCACAGCCAGGAGGTCATAAAGAGACTGCAAATGGATTCTCTGGCGGGCAACCCAATAAACAGGCTGTGGTGAAGGTGTGGTGGACCTCAAAGGGCTTTTAAAATGCTGCTGCGGTTACTGAAGGCAGGGAAACAAGAGTGCCTTTGACATGGGGAAGTCAGGGTTTCTATACCACACTGCCCCCGTGTGGTGGTAACAATAATAACCAATGGAATAAATAATAATGATGAATAATGATGAGTTAATCAACATGAAATTAATCTTTTAAGCTGGTTCCAGCCTCTTAAATGGGACGAGTTGCTGTTTTTACCACAACCAACTGAATATCTTCAAATTAATATATATTTTTTGACATTATTTTAGACCAACTGATTCATAAATGTATCAATTATGCAAGTTAATCAGTAATTGATGCTAATTATTACTATGGAAGCTTCTGAGAGGCGAATGAGAATTTGTCTTAGTCTCATCTCTCTCCTGTGACTCATGAACAGATGGGGTAAAAAAAATGTGCTCATGTGGCCGGAGTGTGTATTACAACAACAAACACTTAGTCTTGCAATGCCAGACCACACTCCAGCGCTGCAGAATGGTCTGGCTGCACAATACTTAAACTATTCTTCTGGTATAGTAGGAAATAAACGCTTGAGGCTGTTTGTATTTTTTTAAACCAATCACAATCGTCTTGGGTGACACTTAGTCCCTGGATGCAGTGATGGTGCCTTTGCAAAGCAGATAGGGGGACATCCTAAATACATTCGACACGTGAGTCACGTCCAGTCGGTGTCAGGCTTTATATCCACGCTGTGCATCTGGTAAGCCAGACTATTTTCCACTGATGGGGAAAAAACTGCAGTCAAAACATTTGAAATGTTCTTAAGTCATAAACACAGGAGGGAAATTAATTTAGAAAGCTTGCTTCTTGGGATCCCGTAAATTACAGATGTTTCATTTGAGTAAGCAACATTTTAATGCTGTAGCTGGCCGAGGTTGAGCTATTTATTAGGTAACAATTTGACATTTTGACAAATTGTTCTTATTTGCTTGAGTTGAGAAGATTGATCTCACGCTCATGTCTTTATGGTTTTACCGAAGCTTAGCTTAGCAAAACTGGAAACAGGACCAGGAAACCACTAGACTGGCAAACAATGGGCCTATGACTCACTTTTCAACACATTATACAGTGTGCTGTCTGTTTAATTAGCACATAAGTGTAAAAGCAATTTGACTGGGGGGCGGTGGAACAGTGGTTAGAGCAGTCGCCCCACGTAAAGAGGCTGAAGGTCCTTGAGGCAGCGGCCGGGGTTCGACTCCGACCTCTGGCCCTTCGCTGCATGTCTCCCCTCTCTCTCTCCCTCCATTTCCAGTCTGTCCTCTATAATAAAGGCTTGGCAAACTTCCAAAAAAATAAGCTAAGCTAACTAAGTCTAATATTACTGCTAAGCTAGCCAATCAACTGCTGGCCCTCAATACTCAAATAAAGTGGACGAGCTGTAACGTCGTCATGGGCCTATTTGTTGTCTTCTAATAAACCACGTAAAACCTGCGTCTGTCTCTCTTTCTTCGTCCTCCGCAGCCGCTGTCCTCTGAGGAAAACTGTCACAGCACCCACTCCAGTCAGTCTGACAGCCAGTACGGGTCGCCCCCTCGAGGCTGGTCCGAGGAGCTGGATGAACACGGACACACTCTCTACGTCTCTGAATACACACAGGAGAAGGTACAGTCTGTTGATTAACCAGCGAGCTTATAGACTGATCACAGCTGTCCAGTCCATTTAATGTGATGTATCATCCACCCCTGCATCAGACGTTCTTGTTTTCCCTTTATCTTGAATGCTGACTAGTGTTTGTGTTCGCAGTGGATAAAGCATGTGGATGAACAAGGCCGGCCCTACTACTACAGCGCCGATGGATCCAGATCAGAATGGGAGCTGCCCAAGGTAAGATTATCCTCACATTAGGTTTCCATTAGCTTTTGTCTTACCTATTTCATACCCCGTTTAAAGTAATCCTCTCAGTTTACGTCACGTAGTAACAGACTTGTGTGTGACGCCTCCCGGTGGGTGTTTTTAAGACCAGTCCTGTGTAATGTAAGTGGATGAGCGTCTGACGAGCTCACGCCGGAGCCAAGTTTGAGCTGAACTCCGACAGACAGACTATTACCGGCTGTTTACCTGCTAAGCTGCAGAGCGGATCAGAATCGAGCAGTCCATTCTCACTGTGAGCAGACAGTAGTACGCGCGTGGATGCATTCAGTGGGTCGTTGAAGACAGTGTAAGCTGTAAGAGAAGTCCCTTTGTCCAATGGTGCTGTGGACGGTAAAAGGAGAGGTAGGGGAGAGGAGACTCTGAAGGGTGTGTTTGGAGATCTTAGTGACGTCTGAACTGCATCTCTCCTCTCTGTCTGTACAGTACAACATCTCCCCTCAGTCCGGCGAGGTTCCCAAGAGTCGCAGTCTGGAGAGGAAGCAGCAGGACCCCATCGTCCTCACCAAGTGGAGACACAGCACCTATGTCCTAGACCTCAATGACAAGGTAAGACACAACGCACATGGCAGGGCTGGAAATCTAACGGGATTACACAGACTGTTGGGTCTGATCGGAGTGGAAACAGACACTGTGGGTCCTGCAGGTTTTTTGGCAGACTTTCTGTCTGCTCTTCCCTTCAGCTGTCTTAATGGCGGAGTTTAATCCAGGGTACTAATGACACTTTCAGCTCAGCAGAGGGCCCGGTTTAAAACAGATTATTCTGTCTCCTTTATTTTCAAATCTTTACATGGTTTATTACTGAGTGAGTAGCAGGTTTACTTACGCATGTTGTAAACAAATGGGTTGTTATCAGACAGTGAAAACCCACTTTAATGACACACTCACACTGTCCTTCCGCACCGGGCCAAAACAGGTTTTTCAGGTCAAGCCTAGTGCGTTTGACCAGTGTGAGTGCAACCGCTCCGCGCATTACTGCAGCCAGCTGGCCGTCCACGGCCCGTCTGAGAGAGGTGGGCTTTTGTAGAGCGCGTTTACACATGTACGAGCACGAGCGTGCGCACGTGTACGAGCACGAGGCCTACGGCGGTTCTGACTTCATTTATGTGCGCATGTTCGGACATAGAAAATAGAAGGACGGACCATGCACGGACATTTAACAACAACAACGGCGGCGAAAGTTTCACGTTGGTGTGATGCGGAGGTGGAGTGTTTACTGCAGATTTGGTCGATGAAAATATTCAAAAACAGTCGACAAGACGCACAAAAACTCGAGGTCTACAGAAAGATTTGTAAATAAAGCGATGCATCGCGATGACGTCATCAATGCGTGACGTGTTACGGCGTGATGACGAATGGACAGCAAGAAGCATTCACGCGAGGCCCAGGTAGTGTGAGTACAAACGGGCTGGCCAGCGGGGGGAGAGGGAGGGGGGACAAGTACCCTAAAGCCCGGGGCGCGGTGCAGAAGGACAGTGTGAGTGCGCCCTTAGTTTCTGTGCAGGTTCAGGTTGCAAGCTAACTTCCACAGAACAAGACGTGCACACACGATGTGTTCAAGGAATGTCACAGTGATGTAATGTTGCACTCGTAAAGTTGTGCGCCTCATAAGTGACAAATAATAAAAAGAATGCTCTAAAGCAGGGGTGTCAAAGTGATCCAGTAGTGGCGCTGTGTCCCCTTTTAATTTATAGTGTCATATTCAGTTTTTATTATTCAATTTACCCACATTTAAAGTGTTTTATACATCGTGCACTGTAGATTACCTGCCACTCCCATGAAGAAATAACCCTTAAAAACAAACCAACGTTAGTGTCGTATTTTATTCCGGTTGGAGTCAATGTTAATAAACTCTGCGCCGTAAACACCAAGAGCGAGGACAATGTAATGGAGGCTAACTCTGTGGCGGTTTCGTTGCAGTTCTCTTTCAAACTCTGGCGGTTCCCTTCCGACTCGCACAAGAGGAGAGTCCGTCGCTCTCTTTGCCGTGATAAAGTTGGTACCACGCAGCGCCCCGCCTCCCCGGCGCCTTCTCTGATCAACACACGATCCGTATTGATTCAGTGCCAGTGTGTCCTGTAGAGTGCCTCGTTAAATCGCTGCTGTAATGTGACAATCAAAGCCACTCAATCATAGATGATTCTAAATGGTTCTCATCTTGGATAAACAGGAAGGGAGCAGCATCTTGGAATGACTCTCTAATGCATGTTGTTCGCTAACCTAAATCCTAACTCGCCTTCTCTTCCTGATCTTTTTGACGACACACATTAACATTCCTGCCTCCTCTCCAGGTTCCTGATCCATTTTCTCCTCCTCCTCACTAACCTCCGCCTGTCTTCATGTGTCTCGTAGTTAGCTGCTAGTTGTTAGCGACTCATCATGTTGTGCCTCTTGTTGGTAGGAGTGTGCTCCGGCGCCCAAGCAGAGCTCCCCAGACTCTGACTCCTGCCCCTCATCTCCTAAGCACCCCTCAACCGTTAGTATTCCAGCTCGCATCGCACCACACTTATCATCATCATCCTCATCCTATTCTCGCCTGCATCCAAATACAAACATGCCTTTCCCCTCATTTTTTAAACCCTTAAAGCCTGCATTGCATCTGGTTCCTCTCATCTGCTGCATGCCACATCTAACTGCATCACATCTGACGCCATGCTCAAAAGAGTTTCTACCAGCTAATACGCAGCAATTTTGACATCAGCAGCAGAGTGAGGGCGCCCTCTGCTGGTGATATTTGTGCAAAACATCAAGCAGCACAGCCACGTCCAGTCTCCAACATGCTCCCATTAGCTTTCCCAAGCGTGTGTATGGATTGCTGTGTATTTCCATGCGTGTGTTCTGGCAGGTTCTTAAGTGCGTCTGTGTCTCCTCAGCCCTCAGAGAAGTGTGGAGTCCTCAATGTCACCAAAATCACAGAGAATGGAAAGAAAGTCAGGTAGGAATCGAACAGCTCTTCATCAAACTTTAAATCCTGATGCGCTTTCGAAAGAGAATCCCGAGAGCCTCAATGTCTTTGCTTTATCGCTACGTACAGAAAGAACTGGACCTCCTCGTGGACCGTCCTGCAGGGTTCCTCCCTGCTCTTTGCGAAGGGTCAGGGTGGCAGCACCAGCTGGGTACGTATCCCACCAGCCCCAAGAGGCTCTTGTGTCTTAGCTGTTTTTAGTATTCCATTCATCCGTGTTATTTCTCTCTTCCACATTACTGCATAGTCACCTGTCTCCATTGCCACCTGTGCTGTGAAATGTGTCATCCTGTGTTTCTCGCTTTTGTTCCTCTCCTCTCCTTCCTGAAGTCGTACTACCGCAGTGGCTCCATCCCTGAGCTGCTCCTCACTCTCCTTAGCAACTGGAAGCGCTCAGTGAAGCCGCGTCCCGCTGTCTCCTATGTGAACTGTAGGCCTGTGCAGGCTGCCGCTGTATGTGCCCTCTCTGCATGTGTCGCTGCTCCTGCCTCTCTTTCATTCTCTCATTCACTACTACTGTGTGTGCGTGCGTGCGTGTGTATGTGTGTGTGTTTGCGTGTGCGCATGTGTGTGTTTGTGTGTGTGTGTGTGTGTGTGCGTGCGTGCGTGTGTATGTGTGTGTGTTTGCGTGTGCGCATGTGTGTGTTTGTGTGTGTGTGTGTACCTATGGATCAAATGACTATATATAATGTGAAAAGCCCAATAATAATGAACTCAGAGAATTATGACCTGACTTTGCAGTCCCCTTTACCTCCATGGAGTGTGTTAGCATCTATTAGCTTATTGACTGTCTTCAGTGAAGCTCAGCCTCTTTCACACAGCATGTTCAAGGCAGAACTGACAGATCATGACTTTATCATGACCAAGAGTCTGTAAGGAAGGTTAGAAATCACACACTAGGGACAGAAAGTGATACCTTGAAAGTCACTGAAATGGCTTGAATTGGACGTGTTGTTAAGAGTCTAACCAAAACTCTAATCATTCATAAACACATGATATAAATAACAACCACTAACAGTGTTTTTGCTTTTCCTGTAACACAATACTAAAGTTGTGTGTGTATTCACGAAGGGTTAAAATGAGATTAACCGTTTTTGAGAATGTGATGATGTTGGACGGTAATTCACATCCCAATTAGTCTCTAACACGAACACAGAACTCCTCCCTGAACAACGTGTCCCTGCTGCGTCGTCTTTGTGTCAGACACGCACCCTCACACCGTTTCATTGATTCCAGAAGTTCGGGAGCAACCAGTCCAAGCCCGAGTTCACCGTCGATCTGCGAGGGGGGTCGGTGGATTGGGCCTCCAAGGACAAGTCGAGCAAGAAGCACGTCATTGAGGTGAGTGAGTTTCTCCGCGGATCAAGCCGCACTCTTTACAGTTGAATGTGGTCAGAAGTTAAGTGGACTCCTCTTCCTCTTACAGCTGAAGACCCGTCAAGGGACAGAGCTGCTGATCCAGTCGGAGATCGACAGCGTCATCAACGACTGGTACCGGGCCCTCACAGAGACCATCAACACACATGTGAGTGGGCATCTCTCATTAGCACGATCTTGACAGAAGTGTCGTGCTGCCTTGCTGCAGTGAATTGTCCTTAAAAGTAAAATTAGCCTGAAATTTCTCAAGAGGTGATTTGTTTCCTTAAGACGTTGATGGAAATGTGAGTGAGAGAGCAGGAGAGAGGGGTGTTGGGACTTAGTGTTACCTTAAATATTTAGCTGATTTCGATTATGTGGAAGAGGCAACACAAGATTTCCAACTGTCATTTCTTCTTGAGCGTGACTTGGTCATAACAAACTGACCTGATCAAGTGAAAAGTAAAGACCATAATGTTTTATTCCTCTGTAGGCTCCTTTCCAGAATGACACTTCCCATAACAATCTGAGTCTGTCAGCAGCAAAAACAAGCACTTTTAGTGGACGTACATTGACTGTTTACATTTGCCCCAAAGGATTAACAAGGACTAGATTGTCAGCAGGGCTCCAGCTTAATACTGGACCAACAGGTGCTGTCCTCATTTGTCACGTACAGGGACACAAAGTTTTATTTCTGCTGTTGGGTGCTTGGTTGTTGGTTGCATAAACACGAGTAGAGCATAATTAGAAGAAGTAGAAGAAGTTAAATCACTATAATTTCACCCAAAGTTCTATTACTCTTTGACAGGCATGCCTCCGCGGGACAGAGACGCAAAGAAATGCCCCGTGTCCCCTGTCATGCATTGTTGCAGTTTCTCTGACTCCTTTCATGGTTTCATCGTGTCATGCAGTCGTGCCTATATTATGCTATCACATGAACCAATCTTAGCTAGCCTAGGCTAACATATAGGCAGCAGGCTACATGCCCGGTAACTCCAGTTAGGACCATTAAGTGTGCTCTCCGTAGAAATACAGGGGTCCAGGGTTTTTGAATGTTGATTATGCCAGATTAGATATTAACATTCAATATGACGCTATGTTCACGCCCACCAACTAATTGTTAACATGTGTGTGTGTCCTCATTTTCAGGCCTGGGAGTCAGACGAGGCCATTGAGGAGGACATGCCAGAGTCTCCAGGAGCCGAGAAACAGGACAAGGAGAAGGAGCACCGGGACTCTAAGAAGAACAGAGGTGAGACAGACTGAGAACGCCCGTACAAAATACTCTAAATGTGTTAGGGCGCACTCACAACGTCCGTCCGTCCCGTGCCCCGTGCTTTAGGGTACTTGTCCCCCCCTCCCTCCCTCTCACCCAGCGGCCTAGGCCTGTTTGTACTCACACTACCTGGGCCTCGGTGAATGCCTCTTGCTGCCTATACGTCATCACGCCGTAACACGTCACACGCATTGATGGACGTCATCACGATGCGTCGCACGGTCATGCTCGCACATGTGCAACTGTGCTTTACAAAAGCCCACCTCTCCCAAACGGGCCGTGGCCGGCAAGCCTACCGCGCACAGGCGCCTTGGTACGGTTTCACTCACACTGGCCCAACGAACTTGACTTTAGCCGTGACACGTGCTTGGGCGGGTACGGATGGACAGTGTGAGTGCGACCTTAGTGTCTTAAAGAAGTCCACTCATGTCCTGCCTGTGTTCCTCAGTGATGAAGACCTCTGTGAGCATGGACTCCTCAGACCAGAAGAAAACCAGGTTGAAGCTCAAGAAGTTCCTGACCCGTCGGCCCACCTATCAGGCTGTCCGAGACAAGGGATACATCAAAGGTATCTGGGCAGATTACAGTGCACCGTTGATCATTTCCCACACGTGGATATGCGCACGGATGAAAGTTAGACATGTGATGTGTGTGTGTGGTGGTTCACAGATCAAGTGTTTGGCTGCAGTCTGACCAGCCTGTGCCAGCGGGAGAACACATCAGTACCCAATTTTGTCACAACGTGTATCGACCACGTGGAGAACACAGGTATGAGCAAACACCCAGGCCAAGAACGTGTTTATTCAAAAGAAAGATGTTTTTACAAAGGTGGATTTGATGTATGAAGCACGTTTGATGTGTCCTGCCTTGATTATGGTTCATAGACCGGAGCTCCAGGTCTTTTTTAGAGGTGGAAATTTTAAAAAAAACACTACTGAGCGGATTTGATTTGACACATCACCATTTAAACACATTTTATCTCACACAACATGGGAGGGTTGCTGGTCTACCGCTGCCTTGTGTGACTTTGGTGTTTAAAAAGGGTCCGTTCAGACTCACCAAAGTCACACAGTAACACAAACAAACTAACCAACGTAGGCAGCTGAAGACCAGAAACTGCAACCCCACAACTTTCCCTTTAACAGAGGACACAAGGTGATGCAAAAAACCGCAAACTGTGTGATCACTCGCCCCCTCGTTGGTGCTGTTTCTGTTGTTCAGGGTCAGCACCCACAGTGTTCTCATTTCCACTCACTGATTTTATCCCCCTGCCCCTCTGCCCCTCTTCTCCCGCAGGTCTCAGCATTGACGGCTTGTACAGAGTGAGCGGGAACCTGGCTGTGATCCAGAAGCTGCGCTTTGCCGTAAATCACGGTAGGACTCCAGTGCCGACTGACCGCAGACATGCCTAAAACCCTATCTCCTTTATAGAGGCTGATGCAGTTGACATTTGTGGGACATTTCATGAGCAATCACAGACTTGTAACACCCTCTTTTTCCTCTGGTTTGGCTTCTCTCTCTCCATCAGATGAGAAGGTGGATCTGAATGACAGTAAGTGGGAGGACATCCACGTCACCACCGGGGCTCTCAAGATGTTCTTCAGGGAGCTCCCCGAGCCGCTCTTCACATACGGATCGTTTGAGGACTTTGTTGAGGCCATCAGTGAGTAACTTGATTCGTTGTGTCACAGGACCACTATGACGAGGCGTTTACAGTGCAACAGCTTTGTCCCTGATGTGGCCACAAGATGGAGCCGCGCACATGTGCGTTCACTGACCGGCTGTGTGTTTCTGTGCTTCAGAGTGCTCCGACTACAAGCAGCGAGTGAATTCAATCAAAGACTTGATAAAGAAGTTGCCAAAACCCAACCACGACACAATGCAAGGCCTCTTCAAACACCTGCGGAGGTATGGAAACAGTTCACTCGCGCTTCTGTCCATCTCCTTTTGACACTCTGATGCCTTTAAGATATTCTTTTTCATCAATGATAACATATAAACTGTGTAAAGGCCGTTATACCATCATATAATATCATATGTTAATTACACACTGTCTCTGGAGGGGGTTCAGGCCTGAGAGCCCCTTCACTGACACTGATAGTTCATTGATATGTCAGACTTGACATTTACAAACTGCTGTGCATTGAACCGAGTTGAATTGAATTTTGAAAGGTGCCGAAAGTTCGATTCTAAGGCTTGTTTTGTAAATGCACTGCGTTTATAAAGTGCTTTCCTACTCTCAGCAACCACTTACAGCACTTTACAACACAGGCGTTCACACACACACACATGCGCATAAATCATAAATGAACTATGGATTCAATTAGGGATAATTCAGTTATTTATTACTCCAGTATTATGAGGTCCCCCGCCAAGTGAAGCCTAACTTTGGACCATTATTTAGCACCCTTCCCAAGCTGGCATGTCATGGTTGGCACCAATGGAGTCAGTACGTCTTACGTCTAATTACATGTGACACCAAAAGGCAGCAAATTAAATGCTCCTATTGGAGTTACCAAGAAATGACGTCCATAACAAGAGGTTAACATTATGGTTGGTAATATATATATATATATAAACCACCTGTCCACAGAGAACATGTGCTGGTGAGCTGCCTCTGCCACAGCCTTGTCTTGAAATGTCCAGTCCCGTGTTGTAGTTGACACGTGTTACATCACTGTATGAAACCTCCGAGTGGTCTAAAGGAGACTGTCGGACACCCAACACCAAGAGTTACTGTACGTCTGGAAATGGATACAGTTTAACTTACACAGTTGAACACACCCTTCACATCCCAACCTCATGTCAAAGGTTTCTATTGATCCTCTTTGGACACTTTTCTGCACCAGAGGTTGTTAAAGTGTGAGGTGAGGTGGAAGAATACAACATTCACTACATTCATTCATACGTTTTCAAAAGAAGATCACGTGGAACAACCGACAAGTGTGTGATTTGGTCAAAGAGACACAGTAGTTTGGGCAAATTTGACAGTTTTTCCACATTCAATGAGTCAGAAACTAAAAAAGTCCATAAACGCAGACATTTTTTATGTCTTTGATGTAGTCTGCAGCTATTTGAGGCGATCTGGGCTCAATTGTTGAGTGTCTATGGGATCGAATAACATAACTCCATAGGCATCCAGGAATCAAGTAAACCAATGGGTAGTGGTGGGAGGGGGGGGGGGTCCACAGTCTGTAGAGCCTATGGGTGCCCGAGCACCCGTGAAAACCTCGTCCATCTACCTCGACAACACGTCTGAGTGTTCAGATGAACCCCGGAACTGAAGCGTTTCCTGCGCCGGGATCATAAATGAGGATGCACTGAGGATGTCTCACCCACTCTCTCCCCCCGACTCTCCGTGTTTACCTTTGCTCACACTGATCAGCCTGTGGGCAAACACACACACTACAGCCAGGTTTAACGTGTTTTCTTAGCCCACTGGAGCCAGCAGCAATATCATATGTTCACAATGACATTTGCCTGGGTTCCCAATTTGCATTTATATGGCACCGTGTTCGCTGTAATTCAGTATACACCTATGAAGTGGTGTTTCTTGAGGAAATTTATAGCGTGACATTCAGTGTATGGAGGTCTGCGTATATCAGCGGGCGGATTTAATCTTCTTTTCCTTCCCCTTCCATGAATATGTTATTGTTTTGTGCATCTGCATGCAAGGATGTAGATTCTATTTAAAAAGGCTATTATGCTCTAGCCTTGAGCGTTCACTAGTGTTACAGGGTGTGTGTGTGTGTGTGTGTGTGTTGCCTCAGCGCTCCGTCTCAGGCCCTAAAGATGTGTGTTTACACCATAATGTTGTTTTTCTGGATGAAACCCTGAAGCTGCTCTGACTCGTCAAACAAATATACAATCACCTAAAGCCGTTTATGACACACTCCATCTTTAAATCTCCCCATGTTCTACCACTACCCCACCCCCACCCCCCCCCCCACCCCACTCCTCAGGGTGATCGACCACGGGGAGGCCAACCGCATGACCACCCAGAGCGTGGCCATCGTGTTCGGACCCACGCTGCTCCGGCCCGAGACGGAGACGGGCAACATCGCGGTCCACATGGTCTACCAGAATCAGATAGTGGAGCTCATACTGCTCGAGTACGAGAGCATCTTCGGCAGGTAGAGGCGCCCGCTCACGACAGGATGCTGGGTTTTTTTCAAACACGGACTCCTTTTCCTTCGTTCCCCCTCTTTTCTTTGACTGAACTGAACATTGCTGTGGACCAAGCAGTTGGGAGAAAACAAATAAACTGACCTTCATCGACGGGACAGTTTACAAAAGTGTTGCACTTACGGAAGTTTTGGAGATGAATTTAAAAAAAAAAAAAGGTGTACAGATCTCACCCGCTTTTTTTTCAGTTGCCGTCCGCGCCGCGAGTTGCGGGGCCGGACAACGGACGGCGTTTCAGAGTGGTGACGCGTGGACGCCCGTGTGATTTGGTGGATTTGAGTATTCAGGTGTTTTCACATGCACTGGATCCCCGCGGCCAGTCATTTCGTAACAGCGGCACCTTCCGCCTCCCGGTGGAAGCTGAGCAGAGTTTGGCGGATCTTGGGGGAGGGGGAGGGGGGGGGCACGTGGCAACCTCATCACCTCGCTGAAGGGGTGAGCTGAATCTGAACTCGGATGGGTGTTCTGTGTCGTGGAGTTTTGTCTGTGACGTGTGAGCCCTGTGTGCTTTTGGAGCCGGTGGAACAAAAAAAACAAAAAAATAATCAGTGTTATGTTAACGGACTGTCTTTTGGCACTTGGACGAACTGGAGTTACGGATCACGTTCCCTAACTTACCTTAGCGACGACCCCCCTCCCCTTACCCCCCGCCCCCCGCCCCCCTTTCAGCCAGTGTTAACCATTAACCCTGTGACGTGAGCGTCCTGTGACTTTGAACGACGGAGGACGAAACCCCCTCTGCTTTTGTTGTGCGCACACACGTGCGAGTGAATTAACCCCTAAATGGAATCAAACGTGAGCGGAAGCATCCTCTTCTCGCCACTTTGTACAAACTGCGTGTCGTGTCGTCTTACGTGCTTTGGTCAAGTTTCCGTTAAAGCTGCCGGAGATCATCGTCCATCAGCCTCAGCGTCGGTCGCTCCAGTGGCCGGAAACGCCCACCGACGTCCTGGCGTCACTGGGAAGCGACGGAGTGGATTCCCGGGGACTGAGATGTTACCGATGTTACATGATCTGTCGGCTCGACGACCCTTATGACCCTTCTCTTCACCCACGCTGGTATTAAAGAGTATTCAGAGAAGGGAAAATGGTACCGGGAGTATTTCAAAGGTCGACGTGTGGGCGTCGAAATGCAAAGAAGAGCCTTTAAAAATCCTTTCAGAGCATATGTACAGTGACAGGAAGTAGTTGTGGAAATGTGTTATAGTGACTGAGGTGTGTCTGCTTGGACGGTGAACTAGCGAAAGAGGATTTTGATTTTGTAAATTTGAATTAAAAACATGAATAAATACACGGATTGTGAAAAAAAACCAACAACAACAGCAACGATCGACTGTTCCTTTAGTGTGAAGGTGTATCTGGAGTGTTTGCGCATGGTCCGCTGCGCATTTTGAATGTAATTTTTCCGGCTAACTGCTGTTTGTGAAACTGCTATGTCTAATAAAAAAAAGACAAACTAAACATGGCGTCCAAAGTGTGTGTCCTCTGTCCCAACGCGCCATGTTGGACGGAGACGATAGAGAGAGAGGTAAGCCCGCTGTTTTAACCTTCAATCAACTAAAGCTTCACCTTTTCCCTCGCCTTTAATTACTGAATTGAATTAATCTACTCAACGCCGATATCCCGCTTATTGAATTGAGTGATTAAGCTTTCACGTCTCAATCAATTATATCCCTACCTGTTAATTATGAAATGAACTGCGCCGCATTTCTGGAGATTTCTCAAACGCAGCACAGGCCCTGCCTCTCGCCTTCCATTAATCTGATTCCTCCGTTCTTTGAAGGCGTTTTGTCGTTACTCCTCAGGTCGAACGCGGCCGCGGACCTGAAGGGTGCGGATTAATTGATGTCTAATTAGGTAATTGCCGCGGTGCCAGTTTTGATTAAGAAGCACGAGGCGGAGCAAGTGCTGAGCAAAGCTGCTCGCTGCAGGCGGCGCTGAGCAAAAGGCCTCCGTTTACCGTGTGTGTGTGTGTGTGTGTGTGTGTGTGTGTGTGTGTGTGTGTGTGTGTGTGTGTGTGTGTGTGTGTGTGTGTGTGTGTGTGTGTGTGTGTGTGTGTGTGTGTGTGTGTGTGTGTGTGTGTGTGTGTGTGTGTGTGTGTGTGTGTGTGTGTGTGTGTGTGTGTGTCTGTGTGTCTGTGTGTCTGTGCGTGCGTGTGTGTGTCTGTCTCTCTGTCTGTCTGTCTGTCTGTTTGTGTGTGTGTGCGTGTCTGTCTGTCTGTCTGTGTGTGTGTTTGTGTGTGTGTGCGTGTCTGTCTGTCTGTGTGTGTGTGTCTGTCTCTGTATGTGTCTGTGTGTGTGTGTCTGTCTGTGTGTCTGTCTGTCTGCGTGTGTGTGTATGTGTCTGTCTGTCTGTGTCTCTGCGTGTGTATGTGTTTGTCTGTCTGTGTCTATGTGCGTGCGTGTGTTGTATCCGTGTGTTGTGTGTGTGTGTCTGTGTCTCTGTCTGTGTCTCTGTGTGTGTGTGTCTCTCTCTCTCTGTGTGTCTGTCTGTGTGTGTGTCTGTCTGTGTGTGTGTGTGTGTGTGTGTGTCTCTCTCTGTGTGTCTGTCTGTGTGCGTGTGTATATGTGTGTGTGTGCGTGTGTCTGTCTGTCTGTCTGTGTGTCTGTCTGTATCCGTGCATGTGTGTGTCTGTGATCAAAGTTAGAAGCTAAATCTTTGACAGTGGAATGTAAGAGACTTATTCATTATTATGAGACGATGAGTCAAAATTACGGTCAACATTTGAAACATTTGATTCTTACCAACAGAAATTCTGACGAATAGCGTCGTTGACTTCTGACTCCTGGGTTTCAATAGCATCCGTCCTCATTTTAGGATTGAAACACTGACCTGTGTGTGTGTGTGTGTGATTCTTCCGTTCCTGTTGGTGACGGAGACCTGGCTTCATGCTGGTGAGTACCCCCCGTCCTCTGAACCTCCTCCTCCTCTGACTCTACTTCCTTCGGCTCCTCTCCGGTAAAGGTGGAGGTTTGGCCTCCGTTTACAAATCCATCTTCCAGCGTCGACGGATCCAACCCGACGCTTCCTCCACCTCTGAGCTGCAGCTATTTGAATTAAATCTGCCCACGCGTTGTTCACGGCTGTATATCCTCCTCCAAAATCCAATAAGGACTTTATCCACGACTCTGCTGACCTGTTGTCCAAGGTTATGGTGAAATATGACCATTTCCTAATTTCTGGTGATTTTAATGGTCGTGTGCCGTGAGTGAAAGCCTCTGGTCGAGGATTTTGTAAAGCTCATTGATTCTTTTAATATTGTTCCGTCTGTGATTGAACCGACGCACAGAAAGGGCCTCACTTTGGATCTGGTTTTATTATTTGGTCTGTCTGTTTGTGTAAACCAGATTTGTGCAACATTTCCTGCTTTATTTACTGTTTTAATACCTTGTTCGAGGCCCAGGCTGTGCGCTCCCGTACGCCGCTCCCTTCAGCTGCATCACCGTTATTTTTAATGAACGTTTGATCCCAGGTGGAAACTGTGCTGATGAAAGATGTCGATGTCGACCGGTCGTTGCTTCGTCGCCTGCAGCTCGTGCAAAACACACCAGCTCGTCTCCTGACTGCTAAAAGAAAGCGCCACCACATGACACCAGTTTAGGCCTCGCTACACTGGCCCCCCTGTCCGCTACAGGGTTGATTTTAAACTTTTGTTATTTGGTTTTAAAGCTCTAATGTTTAACGGTCCGGCACTGCCGTACTTATCTCAAGTCTTACACCGTCACACTCCAGCCAGAGAGCGCTGAGGTCAGCAGATCAAATGCTGCTGGACGTCCCCGGGAGCGGAGTGAAAACCCGAGGTGCGGCGGCGGCGGCGGCCCCTGGGCTCTGGAACAGCACTGTCGCCTCATAGCGAGAGGGTTCCTGGTTTGAATCCCGGCTGGGGCCCTTCTGTGTGGAGTTTGCATGTTGTCCCCGTGTCTGCGTGGGTTTTCTCCGGGTTCTCCGGTTTCCTCCCACTGTCCAAAGACGTGCACGTGTTCGGTTCATTGATGACTCTAAATCGCCCGTAGGTGTGAATGGTTGTCTGTCTCTGTTCGTCTCTATGTGTCCTGTGATAGAGTCACGCCCGATGTCAGCTGCGATCTGTTCCAGCCCCCCGCGACCCCGATAGGGACAAGTGGTTGAAGATGAATGAATGAATATTGAGTCTGTAAATGAGAGTTGGGAATGTCTGGAGTTTTGAAATGGAAAATGTGCAGGAACCTTCACTTCCATTGATATCACACACACGAGACTTTTGGTTTGCTTTTGTCACTTTTACACTTAAAAGTCAAGATTTTGCCTTAGTAACTCAAATGCTGAGTAAGTATTTGGCATTTTCCTTTTATCATACCCAACTTTTCACCATTGTTTCCCCTTCTCTTGGCAGTAACAGGCTTCCGTAGGTTATTTGAGGACCCATATGTTTTAATCCACTCCCCAGGTTTGTTCCATGTGTATTTACCACCGCATGTGCCCTCCTCCCTGCCCAGATCACAGCCGTCCCTCTTAGGAGTCAAACTGAACCCCCCTCTCCTCTCTCACGTACGTGTTAATTTATAGCAACAGGTTTGACTCGTACCTCGGCTCTGGCTCTTGTTTTGACAGGACGGACCACCTTGGATTCGACCGACGTGTCAGACGTAGGCAGCAGCCTACAGCTGAGGTGTGGGCAGGTAATGCGAACAAGCCATTATGGAGCATAAAAGATGCATGGGTCTTCAGAGCCTCTCCCTGCCTCATTTGCAGGTGGGCTGTCTGCAGAGCGGCTGGATGAGGGGCAAAATGGTCGGGAGATTGTGCCGCTGTGACCCCCGTACTTCATCCACTGCTGTTTACTCACAGCTCAGTGAGCAAATGGCTGCTTATCTGAGGGATGGTGCTGTTAGTTTGTGATTATAAAAAGTGTTATAGTGCAGAAACAGCATCTTAGAAGGCCCTTTAGGTCTTGGTGACCAATTTACACGTCTTCCGCAACATTAGAGTTGAGTTTGTGTGCACCTGATGAATCCTGCGTTGAGTATGTGTATATACAGTAGATGTTAGTTACTGCCTTATATGCCGGCTGGCATGTAGGGCAGCAACAAAGGATCTCCACTCCTGTCCGTTCTGGTCCAGAGTCTTAATGGAGCCCCAGGTACGATGCAGGGTCTTCAGTTCTCCCTCCACAGTCCTCCGCCTGTTCTTGGGTCGGCCTCTTTTACCTTTGCCTTCTGGTGTCCAGTGAAGAGCAGTTTGGGTGATGTTGTCCTGCTCTCTACGGATTACACGCCCAATCCACTTCCACCGCCTTCTCGTAAGGATGTCTGCCATGTTGTCTTGTTTGCAGATACTAAGAAGGTGTTGATTAGAGACGGTATTGGGCCAGAACATCTGCTGTGTTTACCGTAGGCTTCTGGTGTGAAAGGTTGACGGTCTGTGGACATCAGTTTCCGTCGTCCGCCAACCCTCAGCACCATATAGCAGGGTTGACAGGACACAGCTCTGGTGCAGTCTCAGCTCGGTGTTGTCGCTGTACCGGGCAGACTCCCAGACATCGTTGAGTCTATGTAGGGTGTTTCTGGCCTTGTTGAGTCGGCTTGTGGTTTCACTTTCTGCGCCGCCATCATGGCTAACTACACTACCGAGATACTACAGTAGATGTTTTCAGATGTATTTGACTCTTTAGCTGCTTAATGCTACGCGTGTTCAGCAGCTAGCGGCTAACTTCCTGTCTGTGTTTTCTGTCCGCAGCTGTAAACAGTTTTAAACTGAACCAAAACAGTTGAGTCGCTGTAAAAGCAAAATAATGAGCTAAAGCTGCTGCAACACTCCACACAGCTAAGGGGAAGTGCATAACTCTCCATGGGTTCAGCCATCCAGGTGGTCCCCATGGGTGCAGATCCCCACGGGGACGCGGGGGACATGTTCCCCTAATGGAAACATCTTTAAAGAGCTTCTATTCTGAAGAAGCGCCAGAATGCGGCTCAAAGACGCAACAATGCCTCTCGTATGAACACAGCCAAAGCTCCCCTAATACAGTCACACGTTAGAGCGAGGTTCATGACTAAAAGGTCAAATTCTAATCTGTCAGCTTCCAAGGAGTATTAAGGAAATATCAATCATGACAATCTGAGATTTTGAGAATGAAGTCATAATATTATGAAAAAGAAATGTATATTTTAAATTGTCCCCTGTCTTTTCCTTCTGTAAAGACGTTTCCACCAGAACTCGGTGCATAAAAATCCACCCAAACGCAGGAAATGAAGTGTTTGATGCTCAGGACCTTCTGGGGGAGGGACCCCCTGACTCCCACTTCATATAAGGAAATCTGTGCCCTTGATGATACCTTTCAAATTATACGTCATTTTTAAGCAGAGGCAGTATGACCTGGTTATTCCTTATTAATGTCATTTGTTTTAATATACTTTGTACATGGGAGAGGCTCACTCGCTCATCTTTAACCGCTTGTCCCTGTCGGGGTCTTGGGGGGATGGAGCCCAAGCCAGCTGACATCGGGCGTGAGGGGGCGGGGTACACCCTGGACAGGACGCCAGTCTATCACAGGACACATAGAGACGAACAGAGACAGACAACCATTCACACCTACGGGTGATTTAGAGTCCTCAATGAACCGAACACCTGCACGTCTTTGGACTGTGGGAGGAAACCGGAGAACCCGGAGAAAACCCACACAGACACGGGGACAACATGCAAACTCCACACAGAAGGGCCCCAGCCGGGATTCAAACCAGGAACCCTCTTGCTGTGAGGCGACAGTGCTAACCACCCACACTACTGTGCTATTTAATTTGACACATTGACTGCTTTTACAGCTTCCGCCCAACTACAACTACTACTCTAAATTGCTCTGACCGAAGCTCCACTGGCTCACCCTCATGAGGCCCGTTGTTGCACCGCCGCTGCAGGACTGACCTTCTGCTGCTCTCTGATGGCAGCTGGCCCGACGTTGCCCCTCATTCGCTTAGCAGGACTGATGTGCCATCCGCCTTTAGGCAACACATGCACGGGGCGTATTTACAGAGGGCCCGCGTGGCTCGGCTGAGCTGTTGTGACTCACTGTTGGTCCATGTGTGTGTGTGTGTGTGTCTGCGCGCGTGTGTGTCTTGTTATGATCCATGCATGCTGTTCAGCAGCCTGAGAAGGGCCTTAAAGGGTCAGTTCATCCAAATCAAAATGGTCATTTTCATCTCACCGTGTGGGTCGTTTAGGTTTGAATCGTCCCTGTGATCACTGTTGACATTGTGTTCTGTGGATTATCCACACATATGGGGACACAACTACTCCAGCAATGTCGTACTGCACTTTGATTAAGTTGGTCTAAATCACCCGTAGGTGTGAATGGTTGTCTGTCTCTGTTCGTCTCTGTGTCCTGTGATAGACTGGCGTCCTGTCCTGGGTGTACCCCGCCTCACGCCCGATGTCAGCAGGGATCGGCTCCAGCCCTCCGTTACCCCGACAGGGACAAGCGGTTGAAGATGAATGAATGAATGAAAACACTGTAAGCAGCAATACCAGTAGCCAAGTCATCGGCCTGATCTGACCAGGCACTGCACCAGTAGTATCGTAATGACTCTAAATATAAGGCGACTAAAGTTGACTCTAAAATCAAAAGCTGACGCCTGGTTGCTGCCGCCAGCCTTTGAAGGTAAAGGTTGAACCCTGTATCTTCATGGCTGCATCCATTAGAGGTGAGGAAATGTTCTTTTCATCATTAGTGTGAACTGCTCCTCTAAAACTAGCCGTAACAATATCATATCTAGTACAGTGTCCTAGTCAGTTTAATGCTGTATAATGGTAAAGTTCAGGGTAATGAAGCTGTGTCTGCAGGCAGGTAGAAGGCCGCACACTTCCTCTGCTGCTCTCTCTGCACGATCAAAGATAGAGTGAGCGCTTACAAGCATGACATCACACGCGAGGAGGAGAAGAACCGGTTCCAGTTGCAGAAATAAGTCATTTTCCCGGCGCGCTTTAATTCGGTGCCATCCCTTCTCCAAATGTGCTGTCATAGCTGCGGCGCATGGCAGACGGAGCTGTGTCCTCACATGCATGGCGATGCTAAGTAAGCGTGTAAGTATTCCAAATGTCAGCCCGGCTCATCGTTGTTATTAACGAGCTTCGGGCGGCAGGACTGGATCATTTTCCATGGAAATCCAATGCATTTTAAATAGCAGTGGATCAACATTCCACGCCAGGATTTACATAAGGTAATTGCAGGATGCTGAAAGTACCTTGTTGCTGGCGATGGATTTTTTTCCCCCTCTTTACCTTCAGTAATACAATCAAGTCCATTAAGTAGGCAATAAATACAAAGCAAGACTGTATGAGCGCCCCGTGACAGATAATGGCCCCTCTCCAGAATATCTATTTATCTACCCTCAGACAGTTCCAGCGGCTGTTCTAGCAGACGCACGCGCTGCACCTCTACAGTCTGAGTTAGCGTCCTTTTCTTCTTCTTCACGTACTAAAGAAGATTTGACAGCCTCCGCGTGATGCACTTCCCCGCTGTGATTGAGTATTGAAAAGGGACGGCTGTTAGTGAAGAAGGGCGTGTGGGAGAATTGAGATGAGGCTCCGTGTTTCACCCCTCTCAGGTCTACCTGCAGCTGCAGCCGCTGCTATGGGGGTCTGGGGAAATTAACTGTAGATAGAGAAGGAGGAGACACAGACAACAGTGCCATGTTGTATGTGTGTGTGTGTGTGGGGGGGGGGGCTTCGATCAACTGAGCACTCTTAAAAAAATCCACACCTTTTGGCTGAGTCAACCGGTGGTTGTAACTTCTTCCTCCGGGCTTGATTGTTAACATGGGGCGACTGTGGCTCAGTGACGGAGTGGGTCGTCCTGCATTTGAGAGATCGGTGCTTCGATCCCCACCTGTGGACACATGTTGAAGTGTCCTTGGGCAACACACTGAACCCCGAGTTGCTCCTCGTGCTGCACATGAGTGTGTAAATGTGGTGTGAATGGTTAGATTAGATGGTCTGTAGATGTCCACTGCCATCAGTGTGAATGGGTGAATGTGACAAACACTGTGAAAGCGCCTTGAGTAGTCAGAAGACTAGAAAGGCGCTTTATAAGTGCAAGTCCAACATGTCTGCCTTTTCCTCAGAGTGCTGTACCCCGGCCTTAGGTGCTAGTTAGCCTCTGTGGGTCCGTGACACGGCCTGCTTAGCAGCCCTTTAGAGAACCGGGCTGAGCTGGCTGACTGCCCCTCCTTCCTCTGCACGAACACAAACCCTGGGATTAAGTGCTGGTGGCGCGCATGGAGCTCTGGGACCGTTAAGTGATGATTACACTGACTGATGCAGGGGAGAGGTAGAAGTAAGAGTGATCCTCCAACCTGGATGGAGATGTGAGGTTGAGCTTGGCCATGATGAGAATTGACAGTGACACAGAAAGAACTAGGTGCTCTGATTAATGTGAAAGGGGGGGGGGGGGCTGTCTGTTGTTTTTTTCTGTTTCTCTCCGTCTCATTAACACTGTTGGCTCCAGAATGTGTTAGCTAACCGCACATGTATTCCCCCGGTGCAGCCTTTCTCCACTGAGGCTGTAATTAGGACGTTTCTTTCACATGCTTTTCAACACAGCTGTCTGATTGGAGGAGCGGCCCCGCGTAATTACAGAGGCCGAGGGCCCCTGATACAGCTGAGGGGGGGGGGGGGGGCCTAAACAAATCACAAACAAGAATTTAATTAAAGGATCAACAGCCTCACACGTGGACGTCCACGTCTGATCAGAAAACTCTCGACGGTGAGCGTTTGTGACTTGAAGTTTTCCTCCTCTCCCCGCAGGTGGACCTTTCCGAGGGAGGGCCCCGCTCCTCTGCCAGCTCTCCCATAAGCTCATTGGATTCGCTCCGGTGCCAACGTCTTACTTAATTAGCCTGCGCATTTTTACGGGCATAAATCGCTTTTACATCACTGCCAACGGAGCGCACCGCAAAGTGGGTCGATCATATATTATGTTGATCCTCCTTGGCGCAGTTAAAGCCATACATTACATTTGAATTTGTCGAAGAGCTGAGAGCCCCCGGCATAATTCTTCTTTGTTGTGCTGTCAGCGCTAATCTCTCCCCAGGGGTCCCGGCATCAGCCTCGTCTCTCTCTCTCTCTCTCTCTCTCTCTCTCTCTCTCTCTCTCTCTCTCTCTCTCTCTCTCTCTCTCTCTCTCTCTCTGTGCTGCCCCCAGATCGGATGAGTAAAGGGATGCAGGGATTGAGGCGAGCCAGGAGGGCACCCACACATCTCTCCATCACCCCACCGCCCCTCCCCACACATAAACCCCCCCCCCCCCCACTACTTCTGTGAGCATTTGAGCACAGAGGGAGGATTTCACAAACTTTAAAGCTGCACTGATCTTCACATGAAATTTTCTTTTAGAAACAATGGATTAACTGATGTAATGTTGTGGTATTGCCCGTAGTGACGAGACCGTCGCACAGTATCACCCAACTCAGAGCTTTTTAGCGTCTTTCAGCTCCTTGTTTTGGTTGCATCTGCAGCGTTCGTCTCCCTGCTCTCATTAATCCTGTTGCAGGCAGCTTTCACCAAAACTACCTCCCTGTGCAGTAAGTACTGAGCACCAGCAGAGGCTGATGGTGACCGTTCTGTATTAAAGGTCCCATATTGTAAAAAGTTAGTTTTCCATGTCATGTTTGATCATAAAGCAGGTTGAGCTGATACATAAATACTGTGAAAGTATCAAATCAATCCAGTCCACAGAGAAATGCAACAGCCTGTATTAAGAAACTGTCTCTTTAAACGAGCCGTCAGGACTTCTGTACGGTTGTGATGTCACAACTATACCACATATAAGGTGGAAAGTGCAGATTCAGTGACGTTACAGTCATTACCCGGCTGCAATGACGGTGCAGAGACGCGGAAACACAGATACAAAAGACCTGAAAAATTGACCAATCAGAGCAGACTGTGTTTTTTCAGGAGGGGGTCTTAAAGAGACAGGCGCTAAAACAGTGTTTCAGACAGAGGGTGAATACAGGGATATTCAGACAGACAGTGTGTTGTTTGAACATTAAAGCATGTAAACATGTTCTAGTAGAAACCAACAACACAGGTATGAACCTGAAAATGAGCACTATCTGCTTTAAGTATATTTATACTTTTGAGGGCCTTGTACTTAATATTGCTATTGTTTAAGAGAAATGATTTGATATTATCCCGTTTTATGTCCTTTCAGTGTAAATTGACACTTTTTGTGTTGAATGTTAAGTTGACTTTTGCTGTTATGACTTAATTGAGTCACTTCTCCGGGGCTTTTGAACAGCATCTCACTCTCTTCATCAGCCCACAGGTCCGGCACAGGTGCAGGTGCATGTGGGTGACTGCTTATGCGTTTGCATAATAAGAGACTTTTTATTAGTTATTTTTATTATACATGTAGATGCACAACGGCACACACGTAACAGATAAAGACCGCGAGGAGACAACAAAACAAAAAGAGTGGAATGACCCTCGTACGGGGTCAGGAGCCCTGGAAATACCCCAGGGCCGACTGAGAGTGCATCACAATAACCACTGACAGTCAGCGCTTAAATATTGTGTGTTGAAATGAAATTGATCAATATAAGCACAAACAATATTTCCATGTTGTGTCATCCCTTTGACCTGTTTCAGAGAGTGACCTGGATGAAGAGAACCCAACCCCCTCCGTCTTGTTTTTATCTGGGTATAAAAACCAAGAGATGAGCTTTTTCCATTTTATAGGAAAGAATCAAGTTTGTCCTGATGAAGAATCAACAGCACCTCCAATATAACGCAGTCTATGAAAGATGACCCCGTTAAAGTCCAAGGACTGTAAAGTCCAGGTTTGGAGGAGTTGAGGCAGCTTCTTCCATTGAGACCAGATATTGATTTAAAGGTTGAATATGAAGAATCTTCATTAAAAGCTTTATTCTTAAAAAAAAAAAAAAAATACACCCACGGGGCGTTTTGAAGGGAACAGAATGAAAGTGTTGCTTTTCCATAAAACAAATATATTTAGTCTGAATTCATATTTAAAACACTTTTTTATGGGTTTGACAAAGACTTTCTGTCACGTTCTGTTTACATTGTAGTGGCCAATGGCATTGGGCGTTGCTGGTTGCCAGGGTTGTCTGTTGTTGGGTGCAGCTACTGTAGGCTGGCACTGGGTGAAATGGAGTTTGCCAATCCTGCAGCTGAGTGAGCGGGGACGGGCAAAAACCAGAGTCAATATAGACAAAGCATTCACTCCATGGACTGAGATAAAGGAGTTCAACGACATTAAAACGCACACCCACATGGCTACGTTTCTCCTTGGTTGCTAAGCTAACTTTCATGTTTACTTAGCAGTAACGGCTAACGCTAACTGTCAATCAAACTCCTCTAATCCTAGTTTTTATGGTGCGATTTGCCGGAGGGGACGGGTTCAAACAGACTCAAACAGGCTCCGGTCTCCTGTAGGCTACTGGGCCGGGTCTGACCAACCTGGCAACCCGACTGCTTTTAATTATATTTGTTGTAGCGACTACGATCTTGAGACACTAGATGCTCATTCTACATATTCTACCTTTAAGCTGAAGTTGGTAGCTTTCTATGGAAATTGTTATATTCTACAGTACACACTATATATATATATATATATATATATATATATATATATATATACACACACACTATATTTGCTGAAACTGTCACTATATCCTGACAGCACAGTAAAAGTCATGTATCTGTACCTCCACCTTCTGTTCCAGGGTCCTCTCTGTGTGCTCCTAATGGCATCTGCAAGACTCCACCGTGACTGACTGACTGACAGTAACCACTCAGAGGTGAGCAGTCTCTGACGCAGTGTCAACAGCTGCTCTGAACTCCATTCGAACTGTGAAACTCTGCAGCACTGATCAAATATGAATCAGTATTTTTCAGTATATTACTTGCATAAACGGTTTTCAGGAAAATGTTTGACCTTTGTAGCTGTAAAGTACAAACGTTTGTGACCAAGTCGAGACCAAACCGAGCGCTGCCGACCAGCCGGACAGACAGACTTTAGTTCACAGCTAAACAGTACACTAAAACATGTTTCTGAAATCACTTTATACAAGAAATATGCAATACAGCAACACAATACTGATCATATTTGATCAGTACTGTCCAGTTTCACAGTGTGATCAGAGAAGTCATTGACACTGCTTCAGAGGCGGCTCCACTCTGATTGGATGTAGTTCAGGTGTCATGGGTCTAGCGGATGACATTAGGAGTAGACAGATGGAGGTAGAGATACATTATTATTTTTTGATGATTTCAGCAAATATGAACTTGGACTTCAGCTTTAAGCCAGTTCTCCAATCTGTAGCAGCTGGGCCGTCTCCCTCCCCAGTGTGTGCGTATCGTCCTGGGGCATACTGGAATATTTACACAGTGTTTAAGAAATGTATAACATCAACACTAAATCTTCTGACCGCTGCACATAATGCACCTGCCCCACCACAGCCATGCAAACATAAATCCACATGATTTGGATTCATCCTCTTTAATCTTTGTGGAGTAATTTAAGACCCGGATCACACGTTTGGGCCTCCAATCAGAGCCTCCCACAGGAATGTGCTTCATGAGGACGAGCCTCTAACGTACAGGGGGTGCTGTGTGGTCCGGAGGTCTGACTCTGTCCCTCTTCCTCCCTGCTGTGTCTCTCCTCTCCCACTAGGGTGTAGTGAAGAACGCAGATTCCCCCTCTCCTCCGCGACCCAGATGCGTACCTGCTCCAGGCTGCGCTGTTTATTCTCCTCGGATTAACTTCCCCAAACGTCCACCCTCCTCCTCCTCCTCCTCGTCTTCCTCCTCCTCTCCCACCTCCACACACACAGTGAAGGAAAAACAACTACAGACACTTGGCTCTTCAGCACATGGCAAATCTGCTCTGACTGAGCTTGTAAACACACGCACGCACACACACACACACACACACACACACACACACACACACACACACACACACACACAATCAAGCTCTCCGGCCCCCTCTGCATTAGCATGGAAGTCATCCATATTGATGCTAGGTGATTCATGTGCTGCCAACCTCTTTGTTTTATCTTTTTTCTTCTTCCTCGCCTCCTCGCCCTCTTTACCCAGGCAAAGCTTTCTGGGGACCAGGGGGTGATTAAGGCGAGGAGAGATGGAGGAGTGGTTGACCGAGGACCCCAGGGTGGTGGGGGTGGAGGTGGGCAGGTTTTCAGCCCCGGTCCCCCCGGTGATGAGGTGGAGCCTAATTGATTTGTCAATGTGGAGCCATCTGGCACAGAAAGATGGGGCTCCAACCTGTTCTCCTTCCCGAGGTGGGAGGGAGGGGGCATCAGGAGAGACGGGTTAGATTACACACACGCACGCACACACACACACGCACACACACACACACACACCAACCACACTCCTTGGGATTTTATGATATCTCTTTCTCTTATTTTTTCACTCACCTTGGTTGAGGACAAAGTGTCTTCCTCTGCTTCTGCTTCTGGATCATTTACACCTATCAAGTGAACTGGTTCAATCCCCTGTGGCCAGCAATGCCCCCCCACCCACCCCCTCCCCAGTACACACCCAGTGAAAGAGGACAGGGACAGCAGGCATGACAGAGGCAGGAGGGGTGAGCCCCCACCTAAAAAGGAAACGCATCTTAACCCTCACACAGGGGCCCTGGCGGGGATCAAAAGGTCAGGGGTGGTGATGGACGCCGGCGCAGGGACCAAGCCTCCGGCGTCTTAATGAAGAGAGCTCGAGGAAATGGGGACAGACAGAGACAGAAGGAGAGAATGGAAGCTGCCCCCACTGATTAGGATCCCTCCTCATCATCTCGCTTTATTCCCTGCCCCCCCCTACTTCACTTAATCTCCCTCCATCACCCTTCCTCTGACTGCGAGCTGCCTTTCTAGGGTCGTTTTAAAGGTTGTGATAAGAAAAAGCAAATGAAGTGTGTCGGTGTGATCGATCCTCGGAGCCGTGGTAGGGATTACCTGTCCTTCCTGTCATTTTAACGCGTTTAGCGTATCCCTGCTGATGTGGGGGGAACCTCGTAATTCATATTTTGCCACTTTTCACTTCATTTTAAAGAACGCGGGGTGAGACGAGCCACGTTGGCATCCGTGGGGCGAGGTGATGATGTCTCCAAGTGAGATTTGAGTGTGTACTCCGGGATGTCGCGCATCACTGGAAACCTTCAGATGATTCCTAAAAAAACACAACTGGCTCAAGTTGCCCACGGTGAGGGGGGAAGTGCAGCCGAAGCACGTATTGCTTTGAAAACGCCGACTGAAGTGCAGCTGCAGAACAGGCGCTGGAATGTAAGTGACACCTCGGCTCCGTGTGCACTGGAAACACAGACTGAGTATTGGATTTTGTAATGTCTCCTGATACACCACTCTGCCAAATCCTTTCGCTCTCTCGTTTCTGAAGCTGGCAGTTCTTTAAAGCTGCACCGGTCGATATTTAACATGTTCTCGTGGACACTGGGTCATGTGACGCGGCCGTAGTGAACAGTGGTGGAATGTAACTAACTACATTTACTCAAGTACATGTTTGAATCTTTTCTTTGCATACCACTCTCTACTTTCACAGGGAAATATTGCTAGCCTCCCGAGACCATCCTGATCTCGCAAGCTTCATTGTATTACTCGCAGATCGGTAACGTGCGGCGGAGAAAATTTAGAGAGGTTTGCCAAGCGGCCGAACCAATCAGCGTTGGCTTTGAGGCGAGTCGAAGTGTGACGCAACGAGAAGAGACTGTTCAGTCTAAACAACACGGCGGCTTCCGCGGATGACATGAGCGTAGCTATCGAGCGAGCCGCCCGCTAACGCTTTTCTCTGTTGAATATGGACCGGACTCCTGAAATTGTGCCTTTGATCCGTAAATTCACGTTAAACACAAACGGATAATATCCCTTACCAACATGTTGTTTACTTTCTGAGCTTTGCCTCAATGCTGTTAGCATGTGATACGCTTCAGTGATCTGATTGGTTGATTTGACACGTATGTTGGACAGATGGTTTTTCCAATCAGCAACCAGTATTTTCGCCCCTTCCCAGAAAATCTCCAAATGAAAGTTCCCAGATCTGCAGAGCAAATGAGAATCAATCCATCTGGCAGAGTCAGGTTAAACTATTGTACCAGTTATTTGACAACTTAAGTTACTAGTTCTTCTAATTAAAGTATCCTCAAAGCAATTTCAGTCAAAAGCAAGTGGACTTGGTTATTTGTCTAGGAAGACGTTTCACCTCTCATCCAAGAGGCTTCATCAGTTCATGACGATGACCTGGACAAAGGAGAACAGGCCCAAAATAAAGCAGCCTTACTCGACATTCAGAGCATCAATATCACAGCAAACACATCTCTGCTATGTAAGGATATGGTGGAGTCATGGGGTCCTGAGCAGAGGCTGAAGTCACTCTCCCTCCGTGTGTGAAGGGTCCGTGAGAGCCATGTGGAGGCAGTCTCAGCCCACCTTTCTTATTCCAAATACAGCTCCTTTCAATCTGAAGGAGGTAACTTTTTTCTTTTGTTTGTTGAACTTGTCAAGTGTGTCCTGACTACAATGAGACGGACGGTCTGTCCATCTACCTCCACCTTCGGCTCTCTCACACATTATAAATATTAACATAACATGTCAAACTTGATTTTAGCTTGTTATAGAGCTCTGCGCCCCAGTGACTACACACTGACGACGCTTTAAATCCATTTAACCAGCTTTGTGTCTGAAACTTTTTCAGCTCGGGACCCAAAAGAGGAATTTGTCGTTTCCCCCGGACCCATCTCATCTGATCTCATCTTCAGCCTCTTATCCGGGGTCGGGTCTCAGGGGCAGCAGCTTTAGCAGGGGACCCCAAACTTCCCTTTCCCGGGCCACATTAACCAGCTCTAACTGGGGGATCTTACAAAATACATCACAGAATCACAGAAATCACCCTCGACCTCGAGAACGTGGAGACGTTTTTCAGGTCGAGGTTTGAGAGAAGAGAGAGAACGGGAGTTGCACAGCCCAGCACACAGCATCACAGCTGAACGCACCACCGTAGCAAAAGAAGATCACTTTTCTAATATCTTAATTAGAGAAATTCAATTCAATTCATTTTTATTTATAGTGTCAAATCATAACTAAAGTTATCTCAGGACACTTTACAGAGTAGGTAAAGACCACACTCTATGACTTATTTATGATTTACAGAGACCCAACAATTCCCCCGTAGAGTACGGTGGCAACGAAAACCTTCACTATAACAGACAGGAACGTCAGACAGACCCAGCTCTGTGGAGGACGCACATCTGTCTGCACCGGAGAGAGGAAGAGAAGGAGAGAGAGAGAGACAGAAAAGACGGACAGATGGACAGAGAGAGACATGAACGAGAAATTAATTCATATACGAAAGCATTGTTATCCATTTTCCTCTGCTGATTGTCAGCCCAACCCTAACTCTGGGAGAGACCAGTCTAAAGCCATCTCCTCATGTGAACTTTGCGTAATGTCACACTGATATTTATCCAATACCCTCCTCCTCCTCCTCCTTTGTAGTCTGCAGTAGATTGCACTCTGCTACTCCAGGTGAATATTGGATATTTGGACGCACGATGCAGCATTTAGGACGGAAAACCATTCCTTCGTGTTCGTCTGTTGTCTCGCAGCACATCATTTATTATTACGTTGACTCATTATTTTTATTTTCATCGTAAGTCACACGTTAGGACTGGAGTCTCAGGGTGTTTGCCTGCAGAGCGTCTTAATGGGATTGGGCCGGTGAGTTAGCATCTGTCTGAGATCTGTTGCGGGATAAAAAAAAAAGCAAAATGCTCATTTCAATCAGCAGTTATGATTACTACTACCATAAACTATAACCATAAAAACAATCATCAGCATCAGAGGAGTGCGTCGCTCCGGGCCTTATACATTTTTAAATAGCATCATCGAGCGATTCAGTGCAGAACTCATGCTAACAACGTCCTCGAACTCTCTTCTGTTCCTGTTTTTGCTCAAACACAAAAATCATGAATGAGGTCTGGCTCAACTCCCCAACAGGCTACACTCCTACACACCTTTTCTCTATGTGGCCCTATCTCTATTGTGTGGGAAAACCCTGCCGTGTTATAACACGACCACTAAAACGCTTTCAAGAGCCACTTAAAAGGACATCAATAACATCAAACCAGGACCCGCCGTGTCTCTTCCATTATGACATATTTTGATGACAGGTATTGACCCAGAAGTGATGATATGACATGATCACAAACAACTCCCTTTGCTTAGTCTGAGTCTCTAATTAACCAACAGACGCTCCTTTCATAATTTGCACTTTATACACTGTAAAAAAAGCTCTGGAGCTGTTGCTTTAGACACAACAGCCGGAGCCGTGAGGCCCTGCTGTTAGCAGAGGGGAGGACGACCGACGCTGTCCACGATCGCTGGACTCCAAACAACAGGTGCTGCCCGAGACTCTCGACCTGATTATCTGGAGGGTGAAATGTGTGTGAGGAGGAGGAGGAAGAGTGAATCCGTGTGAGTGAGGGGAAGTTCAGAGAGGTAAACGGAGGATAGGAGCTCAGGTATAAGTGGAAACGTAGGGCTCGTGCAGCGATGACCGAGGTTGCAAAAGCACGGAACAGCCCTCTATTCACGGGAAACATGCACACACGTCTCCCAGCGGAGTCAGACAAAGGCCAGGGTTGAAGGTCGTCTCTGCCGAGTCGTGTACACCTGGGGAGGATCCAAAGGTCGAGCACAGCGGGGTGGACGCACTGGACACATTCCTAATGGAAGCAGTGGATGAGGGGGTTGGGCAGCAAAAAAAAGAGTGCAGAAAAGAGGCTGGCAGAAAGAAAACCTGCACATGAGAGCGCTGAGAGCTCAGCTGTTGGGTGCTGAGTGACTCCCCCCCCCCCCCCCCCCCCCCCACACACACACACACACACACACACACATCTGGATGTTTGCTCCGTGACTTTTCTCATCTCACCATTTACCAAACGATGAGGTCATGAGCCCGAGCAACCTAACCCCTGGACCTCTTTAATTCACTTTTTGGTCGTTTTTTAATCATTTAAAAACCGTTCTCACACATAAAATTACCTTACAGGCTCATAACGACTCATATTTGTTGTTCCGTAGCGTCGTCTCGTTGATGTAGTGATAACCGCCGGAGCAAACGACATTAGCTCTAAGGTGACAGAGTTATAAGAACCCTAAACTCTTTAGAGGCAGGGAGGTTGGGGTGGTGGACGGGTCACCCAAACACAGGACTTTCACGTGTCCCATGTGAAAACGTGTCACTTTTAAGTGAACCTGCCCTCAGCCGGGACAGAGCTACGTCAGTAACATGCTAATACATGGACTTGTTTTTTGTTTTTTTAACCCTAACCAAGTATTTTTGGTGACTTAACCAAACCACCTCTGGTTGCCTAAACTTAAAGCTGCAGGCGGCAAGTCTGGCAGATTGAGTTGAGTCAAATTCAGTATGTTTACAACTTTCACGCCCCTCCCCCTCTACCACCGAGCTCCTCCGCTCGCTCCAGTCGAGTGCTCGTCAGTGCACGTGCACCAGATTCCTCTGAACGCGCCGTGTCTTCTCTCATCGATAAACAGCATGGGATACATGCAACGCGGAGGTAGGCTGGCTAACGTACTCCTAGACAGCAACTGCTAACGTCATTTAGCGTGTGCCTAGCTTGAGGCGTGTGTCTGTGATACTGTAACATGAGCGAGCGGGGACCGGGGATCTGTGGCGTGTGCACGAACCGTGTAATCTGTGCAAGTCATACATCTTTGACTTGAAGGAGACCCTTTATGGAAGAGTTTTAATTAGTTTTCATTTTGGTGACGTTCGTGATGCCGGTCAGCTGTTGCTATGATGTCTGTTCAGTCACGGTGGGTTTCGCTCCTGTTGCTCACTTCTTCATTTCCAGACAAACCCGCAAGAACACATTAAGACATACTCAGAATTATGGTTTGGGGCTGACACGCTTTTAGGGAATGCCCACTTTTTATCAGCTGATAACGAGCAGGAAGGAAATGTGTGAATGGTGCAAAAAAGGAGTGAAGAAGAACAGAAATTCACAAGGAAGTCACAGTTGAGTCGGCTACAGCGAGAAGCCTCATCAGCCCCTCTGTAGAGACCAGGCGGAGGAGACTTCAGTCTGGTCACAGCCCAGAGGACGTTTGTCTCATGTGCTCCCACAGACATCACTAGGTGTACGGCACAAAGGCAGTAAGACGCGGTCCCTGTAGCACACGGGCCTGTGAGGACAGAAAGGTGAACATTTAAAGGGGTGTAAAGAGATGTCACGCTTTCTTTATGGGCTTATCCACTGACCTCCAGCAGCCAATCAGGTGGCAGCTTTGGAGACGACACTTGAAGGTCCAAGCTTCTCTGAGGAGGACGGGACAATGGGATTACACACACACACACACACACACACACACACAGCAGAGACACAGGGGATAGGAGAAATGGCTATGTGTGTGTGTGTGTTCATGCATGCTTTCCTGTATGTGTGGGAGGACCAAAGCATACAAGAGCGGGTAGTTGGGCGGAGGTGTGTTACTTACAACATAGCTGTGTGTGTGTGTGTGTGTGTATGTGTATGTGTATGTGTATGTGTATGTGTATGTGTGTGTGCGTGTGTGTGTGTGTGCTGGCAGGTGGGTGGTAGCTTTTCAAAGAGCAGACCATTTAATTGAATTCTGTACAGCTCCTTATTATTCTAGTCATGACTGAGAGCTGCTCCATGTTGTCCCAGCAGTGTGGGAGGGCCGGCCGTACCTGTGTGTGTGTGTGTGTGTGTGTGTCTGAGTGTCTGTGTGTGTGTGTGTGTGTGGAGGCAGGGGTTGTGAGGTGATTGTGGTTGCACTGGTGTTTTTCTAGCGCAACTCGAGTCCCGATGTGGTAACGAGGAGGGGAAGTGGTGAAAGTCAGCCCTGAACCTCACCCTGAAAAGAAAGCATGAAACTGCCAGAACATTAAGGCCTACATACTGTATGTGTGTGTGTGTGTGTGTGTGTGTGTGTGTGTGTGTGAGTGAAAGTGAGAGCATGTGATTTGAGAACGAGTTGATTCGAAGCTATCAACTCATTGTCCTTATTATAAAGCGACCCAAAGTGCACAAAAGAGGACAAAATAACACGGTTAACGCACTTTCACTTCAGCAACAGAGAAGATTTGCTGTCTGACAAAATGAATAGAGCCTCTGAGCAATTACAAGGCTAAACGACGATGCATAAATTTCATTTATAGATAGATTTCACCAGGGCTTATCTCTGAGAAACACCGTAATAGGATTCAGCTGCAAGGCAAGAGGAGGGAGATGTGTGTACAGGGGGGTGTGTGTGTGTGTGTGTGTGTGAGAGAGAGAGAGAGAGAGTGGAGCTTTATTTGTGATTGAGGTGATTGGTAAAAGGTGACCAGCGTTCTGGATAATGACTCCCTGCTAAACAAGGACACCTGAAACCTCGCTGGATCTCAACGTGGTTAACGATTGGTTTCATATTACTGTAGCTGAAGGGTGATTCTCCAGGGAGATGTTTATGGTACGAGCTAAATACGGCACAATGACAATCCAATCAACCCTTCGGCACACACACGCACACACACACACACACACACACACACACACACACACACACACACACACACACACACACACACACACACACACACAAACACACGTATAAAGATTTTCCCACTGACCTCCTCAGCTGTTGACCCTGGAGTCCTTTGACCGCTACAATTGGACACACACTTAAGTTTTGTGTGTGTGTGTGTGTGTGTGTGTGTGTGTGTGTGTGTGTGTGTGTGTGTGTGTGTGTGTGTGTGTGTGTGTGTGTGTGTGTGTGTGTGTGTGTGTGTGTGTGTGTGTGTGTGTGTGTGTGTGTGTGTGTGTGTGTGTGTGTGTGTTTCTTAAAATCAAAGGAAACAGGGTGACACCATGTGAGGAGTCGTCGTTCCAAAGCAGCAGAAGCTGATCATAATTATTATTATTATTATTATTATTATCATTTCTGTGTGGAGTATGAATTGGCCAGATGGGAAATATATGCAATCCCTTTAAATATATATAATATATAAATATATACAATCACTTTTCATAACGATAAATCAAAAAAACGTCTCTATTGGACTGACCAGTAACCGTATTTAATTCTCTTCCCTTATATTATGTTAAATCTAACAGGTGTGGTTATATTTTAGGTTAAGTCGTGCCTTTGTTTTGCTTTTTATCATATAAATCAATATTGTTTCATAATATAAAAACACAAAATAACATCAAACAGAAATAAAACCGAACCCATTATGTTATGTAATGCTTTGTTGCATAATACGCCAGCGCACAGCGTAACGCATCAAATATCATTTAACATGGTTAATAATAATAATAATAATACGTTTACTCAAATAGCACTTTTCAAAACACATGTGACAAAGTGCTACAAGACAATAAACAGAGAAATAAGGCAAAATTAAGTATATATGAAGAGCTCTTTTCCAAAACGAGATAAAAGCCAAATTTAAAAAAAATGAGTTTGAGCCACTTTGCTGTTTACAGAACCTTTTCACTGCTTCATCAGTGTTTCTGCCAAATCTCTATATTTCCTTGTTTAAAATGGTCTCAAGATGCAGTTCCTTTCCAAACCGCGACCAGCACCAAACCTATTTTTAGCCTAAATGCGATACGCCCTCTCGACCAATCAGAACTCAGTGAGCGTTCTATGTGATCCAACATGGCGGCGCTCTGAAGAGGGAGAGCTTTTTGTGTCGTCCGTCCGTTCAACATGTTCAGACTGAGCCAAGATAAACTGAATATTAACCAAATGTGTGGGTCTGGGTAAAAAATGTGATTTTCCTGAAAACTATGAAAATGGATTTATAGCGTTTTTGGAAAAGAGCTCCTCATATGTATATATATATATGTATATATATATATACATATATATAGCCATGCAGCCATGATGTGTACGCATGCTTGGACACACACCGTAATGTGATGTCATGTGTTTCGCTGCCTCAGTCGTATGTTACGCTTCTGTTTCCTTCTTATGTAAAGTCGTGTGGACGTTTGCGTATAATGGGCTCTGGTGCACGTCCTTTATGAATTGTCTGAGTTTAGTGAAAGGCAAATCAATGAGACGTCCAATTACTGTTGAGATGAATCCCTTTATTTACCTTTTACTACATACAATTACATCTCTTTCTCCGAGCAACAGGAGAAGCTGTTGCGTGATGTTGTCGTCGAGAAGGAAGTTGGGAAATTGAGTGTGTCTTCCTGCGCGTCCTGCGGGTTAATGATAAATAGATTCTTACACACGTATGAGTTTATGCTGACCAGTGGGTTAAAAATGGAGCTCTGAAACAGCTATTTGTCACGGGAAGTGCCATATAAACCACGCACACGCACACACACGCACACACACACACACACACACGTACACGCACGCACAGTCTCCGTACGTTCTGCTATTTAGTGGTTGAGTAAATGAACATGATATTTAAGTGACTGCTATTTCCTGAGAGCAGGCTTTTCTTTCCTCCTCCTCTCGGCTTTTCTCTAAATTTCCCCGGGGAGCTTCAGCCCCCCTGGGTTTGGCTCGGTGTCAGAGTCCCGGCAGCCATGATACTTCATCAGGCGTTCGCAGCCGTTATTGGCAAGAGCACTCCATATCCTCTTAGCAGTTATAGCTTTTCAATTTTCCTTTGAAATGCTGAGCCCAGCAGAACATATGGCAATAGCTTGGCTTTAAGTCCCGGATTGGAGTGAAAGCCTGTAAAACGGCCCCGCATCCTGAACACGCAGCCGCCCGCCGGCTACACACTCTCTGACCTTTTGGAGTTTACGAACAGTGGCTCTGTGCTGACGTGACCACTGTTAAAGACATCTATAATGGGCCCAATTACAAGATGCCGTAGGAACAGTTTGACACAGTAACGTTATGGGGTGAGCTGTCCTATAAAGCATCACCAGCCCCTTCTTCCAAGCGTCTCTGGGGACCCGTTCAGCACGATGACACTCAAACCTTCTTTGTCGCGCTGTCTTCCCCAAACACAAAACCACCGTCCTTCAAGCTCAGGTAGCTCCACAGTGCCCCCGCGGACAGGCTGAATCCATCCCACCCATGCCGGCCTTCCCTTCTTCAGACTTAAGGACCTGAAAATTGAGTCGGTGCTCCTGGGACGACAAAAACACATCAGAGAGAGGGAGAGAACTATCAAATCTGTTCACGAGCCATTGTATCATTTTCAACTCCTCAACAGACTATGGATTTTCAGTCCATTCCATTATTAATTAATGCCGGTGGAGGGGCTGAGGGCGAGGGGGGGCAGGAGGAGGGTCGACCCTCCTGGAAACCTGATCTGGATCAATAGGGTCGACCTTGGGCTGGGCTGCTAACAGGCAGACTGGACTGGAAGGGCTGTTGTGGCCGATCATTGACGCTTATGTGCAGGCCCTTCATTCATACATTCGATGGAGTTTAGATCGAAAGGCGAGCTTAACCATTTGGGATATATGCATATTTATTTTCCTTACCTTTAAATGAGAAGATTGATACCACTTGCATGTCTGCAGACGAAACGAGAAGCTACAGTCAAAAGTATGTTAGCTTAGCTTAACGTGAAAAGCTGGCTAGCTTAACCAGCTAACCTTATGCTGCAAGTAGGGGAGCGTACCCATGTTCCCCGGGTCCTACGTTCCCCGCTTTGTATGGGACCGGGGAACATCAGTAGCCTCTCGAGACCACCCTGATCTCACGAGCTCCATTGTATTTTACTCGCAGATCAGTCTGGTAACGTGCCGCGGAGGAAATTTAGAGAAGTTTGCCAAGCGACGAACTTATCAGAGTTGGTTTTGAGGCAAGTCGAAGTGTGACGCGATGAGAAGCGAGTGTTCAACAACAACATGGCGACTTCCGCGGATGAGATGAGCGCAGCTATCGAGCAAGCGGCTCCCGAACTCTTTTTTCTCTTGGATCCTTCTGTTGAATATGGACCGGGCTCCTGAAATTGTGCCTTTTATCCGGAAAGTCACGTTACACAAACGGCTTTGCTTCAACGCTGTTAGCGCATCATACGCTTCGCTGATTGCTTGACTTGGCCCAGATGCTGGTGATAGTTCAACCAATCAGCAACCAGTATTTTCGCCCCTTCCCAAAAAATCTCCAAACTAGAGTTCCCAGATGGATCTGCAGAGACAATGAGAATCAATCCATCTGGTTGAGTCAGGTTAGAACATCGGACCCTTTCTTCACAGTCCCGGGTCTGTTTTTTTAATTTTTTATTATCAGTACCTAAATGGGGTGGCTGTGGTTCAGTGGAAGAGTGGGTCGTCCTCCATTCGAGAGATTGGTGGTTTAATCCCCAGCTCCCCCAGTTCGCGTGTCCTTGGGCAAGACACTGGACCCCGAAATGCTCTCCGTGCTGCGCATGGGTGTGTGAATGTGGTGTGAACGGTTAGATTAGATGGTCTGTAGATGTCCACTGCCATCAGTGTGAATGACTGTGTGAATGGGTGAATGTGACAAACACTGTGAAGACGCCTTGAGTCAGTCAGAAGACTAGAAAGGTGCTATATAAGTACAAGTCCATTTACCATTTACCCAAATTCCCCAGGAAATAGACCTATGTGGACCCTAACCCTACCCTCTAACCCTGACCCTAACAGATGCTAACTTAAATCAGTGGAGGCTTGGATTATGCGACCAGGGAACATGGGGATGACCCCGGAGAGAGCTAGCCCGTCTCTGTATCTTGTATTAGTAACCTGAATAATCCCGTACAAGCATCACCACCATTCAAAAACTCAATAACAGCATCATCACACCCCCGGCAGCTTGTAATTGATGTATTTTATTGTGAGATGGGGAGTCATAAAAAAACAAACAAAAAAGAAAACAAACAAAAAACAATCACTATTAAAAAAAAGGATGGTGTTAAAGGGGAGGGGCATATAAAAGTAGGCGTGGTCTCGACACTGACGTACAAAGTAACAAATTGGCACAAATAAAAACATAAGAACAAAGGTCAATATTATTTTGGCTTGGCAGAAAAAGGACAGTTTGTGTGGTTACGGGTAATCCTTCAATAAAACAGCCCACACTCATGCGATTAGACATACGATTAGTTCTCAAAGGTTCAGTAGCTTCATATTAGAGAGGGGAACGAAAACCAACGTGAGAATGGATGCACAGAGGTCACAGGTTTCCGATTTTCAGGCTTGCAGGGTGCGGGTTTTTTTTACATCGTTTTTATTTGTTCGAAAAAACACACTTCAGTACGCTGGAGTCTCATTTTCCCAGGCTCGTAGTTCATCGCCTTTGAATCTTGTTTTTTTTTTCCCATACTAAAATATATTATCGTATTAATACAAACTACAGTATTGTACACTACATAGTGTAATAAATAACCATAAAGAAATATAAAAAAATAAGACACATAAATATAAAAGTTCTCTAGGACTAAACAGACGCACCCATCTCCTCGGGGGTGGGGATAATACTGCCCTTGCCGAAAACATACAGTACACACACACACGGACACAACAGAACGCGGAACAACATAAGAAACAAAAAAAATAATACTGACAGGTAAAAACGCTGTTGGATTAAACTCCTGCGATTCATATTTGCCTACATGTTGTAACCTGAAGAGACATGTGAGCGTTTCATGGCGTGTTAAACGAAGTGCGCTGAACGAGCTTTGAAAAGGCAGAACCCAGCTAACGGGTAGAAATCCTACTCCGTCGTCCTCTCGAACACATGTGCATTGTGATTATTTCAGCTGCTCGGATTAGAAACGAAAGCAACTTCTCTAAAATCTAGGACACATGAACACGTGTGGGACTGAACGCCGCTCTGTCGGGTGCGGTGGCGAGCCGAAGTCAACAGTTTTCCGGATTATTGGTTGATCTGGGAACCCGGCAATACCCGATCATAGCTGCTCAGCTTCCACAGCGATATTCAATGGCACTTTTGATATGCATGTTTCTCTTGTTTAGTTCGATTTTTTGCATATGGCTCGGAGTTGGGCGGGGGGGGGGGGGGGGGGGGGGTAGGCATAGGGAGGGTCACACAGTTTTCTACGTCCCCGTTCTGCTCGCTCTGAACATTTAAAGCAACAGTTTGACATTTTTGGAAAATACCCTTATCCGCTTTCTAGAAGAGAATTAGATGAGAAGGTGGGTACCACTCGTGTCTGTCCGGTAAGTGTGAAGCTACAGCCAGGAGACGATTAGCTTCGGTTAGCGTAAATACTAGACACAGGGGGAAAACAGCTGGAAGCCACAGTCACGCATGCATGGTCGCCGCCTACTGGACTCAAGTGTGGAGCAGTAGATAAGCAGGAAATGACTGTTAGCTTAAGTAGCTTTGGATGTTGCTTTAGCTAGCTGTTCCCTGCTGATGTCTAACAAGAACAGGATGGAGCGTTGGATGTGGGGCCCTGTTCATTCCTATCAAGCAGCGATCTCCAGTGATGGAAATACCAAAAACTGCAGTTCCTGGAATGGCCACTTGAGGCTGGCGATGTTAGAAATGCCCAAGTTTACTGGTGTAAAAGACAGTGTTGGTCTCTATAGCTAATTTCCACATTCATAACTTACATAACACACCCGTTTAATTATGTTAAGGCTTAAAATTCTGCATAATCAAGGGCGTGTTTGGATGAAACCTATGGGTTTACCTATATTACATTACACTACACTACATACAGTCTCTGATTCCTTTAAAGTCACTCAGTGGAGCATGAAGCCAGAAAAGTCAGACTTCCGTGTATAAAATGACATCACATTGCGTCATAGAGCAAGCGCACTAGTGTTCCCTTTAACCCCGTCTTCCCGCCTCTCAGTCGCTCATTAACATGAACAAAGTAAGGAAAACAACTCTGCATTTGGATATTAGTGCATTAACAGTCTTATTTAATTCATAAGGGCTATTTAAATGTTTGTATTTGGAAGTTAATGTACCTAAAAACAAACTATCTGCTGATTTACAGGCGTCTCGCAATGTAAGTCGATGGGGAAAAGTATTTTTGGGCCCAATGGCACCACATGAAAGACCTCGAAGGTGTAATTACACGGTTTGGCCACTATGTCAGATTAGCTAAAAAGCCCCGCACTGTTCCTGGGGGACTGGTTCACCCCTGCTCGGGTCCTCGTGCTAAGCTAAGCTAAGCTAAGCTAAGCTAAACTGGCTGTAGCGGTAGATTTATCGGACAGACTCTCACCGAGAAAAGAAGTATATTTCCCAAAATGTAAAACTCTCACCCATAAAACACTGATTTGTAAAACAAACTTTGAGAGCAATGTCTGAAAGTCTAAAAGGAAGTAAATGGGATAATTCATTGTTTTTCTTCTTAAGGCTCACAATCCAAACAACAGAACATCGAAAAGAAACGTAATGCTAACGTCTGCTAGCGTGACGGCGTGGTATATCTAGTGCGGTAATACTGAAGGGTAGACAACACAACTCAACTTTTCCATCCATAGGTAAACCAAGCCACTTGTAGTGCACGGGATTTTTTCTTATTTTTCCTTCCAACTTAATAAAATACTGACTTTTTTTTGTTCATTGGCAATAAAAAGGTATAGAAATATCTCCCAACTGTACAGCTCTTAAAGGTTAAAATATGAGTGATAAAATTAGTAACACTGATAAAAACAAATGACCCAAGGTGTTTTAGTAATAAAACATTATCTAAAACGTGTCGGCTCTAGCTTCCAAAGTCTGTATAATGCATTTTCCTTCCGTCCTTCGTTAAAATTTGTTCGTCTTCGTCTCTTTCTTCTTTACAAATGGGTTTTTCCGACAGTGAGAAACCGTTCTCCTGCAGGAAAAGTCACTAGTATTTGTTTCAGGCACACCTGGATTTCTACACAGTAGTGAACTGAAGCGAACTGTCAAGAGTGACCAGACATCATCTCGTGCGTTCTTCCTCTGCGGGGGTGGGGGGGGTGGGGGGGTCTGATTGTGTCTCATGGAGGAGTCTGATCCCCCCTTTTAGTCAGCGTCTCCTTCCTCCTGCGCCGTCTGGTTCTGCTCTGCTTCAGAAACCATGTCTGTTTCGCCTCCGCTCTGCTCTACGACCTCCCCCTCGGCTCTCCCCTTTTCCGTCACGCCTTCTTCCGTATCCATCGCCTCCTCTTCCTCCATCTGGACTTCCTCTTCTTCCTGAACGCTTCCGGGCGCCTCGTCCTGCCTTGTGTCGGCCTCCTCTTCTTCCTCCTCTACCTCCTCTACCTCTTCTTCCTCCTTTACCTCTGTCTTCTCCTCCTCTCCCCCTCCCTCCACCAATACGCTCTCTATCTCCTCCTCATTCCTCTCTTCCTGCTCCTCCTCCTCCTCATCCCCTCCTTCATCCCCTATCTGCACCACCTGGATGTCATCCATGTCCACCGCGCCATCCTCCTCCTCCTCTTCCTCGCTCTCCTCGTCCTCTCTGGTGCTGCTCCCTCGCTCGTCCAAGTCCAGGTGGGAGGGGGCCAGATGTACCCGGCTCAGGGCCTCTATCTCAGCCTGGGCCTCGCCGAACTCCTCGGGGCTCTCCCCGCCCTCCCCTTGGCTCTGCGTCTCCTTCTTGCAGTAGGAGTAGCGGTGGTTCATGTGCTGGGAGTAGGAGCCGGAGTGCGAGAAGCGCTTGCCGCACTTGTCGCACTGGTACGGCTTCTCCCCCGAGTGGAGCCGCATGTGTTCGATCAAGTGGTGTTTGTGTTTGAAGGCCTTGCTGCAGATGCCGCACTCGTGAGGTCGTTTCCCTGCAGACAAAGAGAAGACAAATATGCGTCAACATCTCTGTTTGAGAAACGCTGCTGAGTGAAAAGACACAGGCTTGTTGCACAATAAACGCTTGCAGTGCCACGGCAGCGAATCCCTCCGCACTGTGGCGAGAAAGGTCGAGAGGTCCATAACAGTATCTATCATCAGTGTATCCAAGGAGAACAAACAGCTCAACAAAATTACAACAATTGTGCTCGCAAACTTTCAAGGAAACCTTATCCAGGCAGGGAACAGCTAGCTTCACCTTGGATGAGGTCACTTGGAGCTGAAACCTGTGGTTGCGAGCCAGGTATTAGAGTAATAAAGAAAAAAAACAAGAAGTGAAACGCCTCGGAGAGCGGTGACCTGCACTTGGCCGCGGAATCATCATCTCGGAGCGATCCAAATCACTACCAGAGCTTGCCTCTTGCAACATTTGGTGCTTCACATGAGAAGCTGGCAGTGCAGAGGTGGGGAGTTGGCGGAAAAGACATTCTCAGACCTCTTCTGTGCATGTTGAGTAATACCTGCTGGAATGGATGTGTCCACCCTTCTTTACGCTGTGGCCTAAAATCCCCCTTCACTCGCACTCTGACTCATCCTTCCCAAGCCCTACAGTGAGTGATGCTGCGTTTTCTTTTTTTTATTAGTTGTCCATCTACGAATATTGGCAGCGTTCACCGTGGAAACACATGCGGTTGTATTTACCTGTGTGTTCGTATTTGTGCCTCAGCAGCGAGCTGCTCTTCTGGAAGATCTTGTCGCACAGGTCGCAGGCGTACATGCCGCTGTCCGTCTTCTTCATCTTCTTCCTCGGAGGGCCCGAGTCGGAGTCGTTCTGCTCCTCGATGGTGGACAGGCCCTCTGAGCCCGTGTCCTGTTTCTCCTCCTGGAGAACATGAGGGATCACAGATGTATTGGTGTGAATCCAAAGTGTTTGACAGTGAATGACTCAGAAAAGTACCACTGCTAGTGAACAGATTGTTTGTGTGAATTACAGGAAATGAAGCCGTGTCATTTCCTACTCATAGCTCTCAATATTCTGGCTACAGGGGAGTAATATTTTCCTTGGCCCGGCACATAACCATACTGTTCACTCATGAGCTCACCTCCAGTTATCTCCTGTCCCCGGGCTGGTGAAACTCATCTACTGATGCAGTCAAAGAGGATGTGGGGCAATATTAAGGAGATGATATATACACAGAGCTCCTTTTTTACAAGGCAGGTCTATGCCAATCCACTTAACACGGAAGTATAATACAACAACAATAAATCAATGAGGCAGGCAGAGGTGTGCCGTTTAAACAGATTCCAGCGGATCAATAGGGGCTCTGCAGTAAAGTGCAGCCTCATGTCCTCTGGGTGACAGCCCAGGAAGATTGCTCATACACCGCCAGAGATCTACATCCATCATTACGGGCCCATTAGATGTCCGCACAATGAAGAACTATTAAGGGCGATCAGTTTTACAAAGAGCTGAATTCTGACGTTTCTATATATGACTTATTGATTACATTTCCGATGGATTCACACTATCTATCACGCTCTGGAGCTTTTGAACAATAAGAGGTAATGATCTGGACTGAGGGCTTTGACTGATCACTCCGAAAAGAGAAAAGCCAACTTGATTCCAATCCACTTGTTTCTCAAAATGGCTGCCGGATAAGACGCTGGATTCTTTTCCTGCACTGTTTGTGAATCAATTGGTTTCAAAGTTTCAGAGGCGAACCTGTTTGCTGTGGCTGACGTGAAGGGGTCAAAGCTCCAGCAACATTCTGCTGTAAAGAACGTCTTCCTTCCTACCAGACGTGCACCAGTGAAAGTAGGGGAACCAAAACTAACTCTGAAATGCTGATGAAGCTAATAAAACTGTGAGCATTTTAAAAATAACTTCCTCCCTTGTGTGCGGTGGGCCACACAGTACCTGAGGAGTACAGACAGGGGGATTTAAAGTAACAGTCTGACATGTTGGGAAACGCTTATCAGCTTTCATGGCAAGAGTTTGAAGAGAAGATTGATACCACTCTCGTGTTTGCACAGTAAATACAAAGCTACAGATAGCCACTTAGCTTAGCTTAGCCCAAAGCCTGGACAACAAGGAAAACAGATAGCCTGGCTAGTAATAAAATGTGCCTACCAGCACCTCTAGAGGTGTAATAACTGACACATTATATATTATATCCATTGTGATGAAATAGTAGCAAAATAGTTGAGCAAACTACCCCCATAACACCAAGAGCCAGGCTAGCTATATCTTTGTGCTCAGCTAAGCTAACTGGCTGCAGGCTGTAGCTTTATATTTAGATATGAGAGTCTGAGAATCTTCTCGTGTAACTCTCAGCAAGAAAGCAAACGCACCTTTCCCAAACTTTTAACAGAGACAGGGAAGCTCAATCTGCGCTAAATGATTGCATACCTTCACTCCGTTGAGGTGGATGGTTTCCTGCGTCTCGGTCCCAGCCGGGCTGCTTGCTGTAGTGGTATAGGTGTAAGCCAGCTGGGGGATCAGGATAGTCTGTTTGTTGTTAGTGGCTAGTGCCCTTAGGCATTGCATTGTGGTCACAATGTCGAGGGGTTTGGCACTTGGCTGGCTGGCGTACAGTGCGATGGGGCCGGGGCCCATGGCTGAGAGTGGCGATGCCTCTTTCTTTGTGCAAGTTAAGTTTAGGGGTTCATCCACATTGGTAGAGCCGGAGGAAAGGGAGGGGTAAAAGTGGGTTTTAGCCACTACTCTCTCCGCTTCCTCTCTGGCGAGCTTTGGCAGCGACAGGTCCAGGGGTCCCTCAGTGCTCTGGGGAGGCTGGGCTGAGACCAGATCACCAGCTGTCAGGTTTAGTGGCGAGGGAGAGGATGGCGAAGTGTGAGTGCCGTTGACCTCCGCTGGAGTGGCTTCTGTTGGGCTGTTTTGGGTCACAGAGGGGCTCATATTGACCATGTCCTTCCCTGGGACCAGAGACACCACACTGTTAGCTTCACAGGTGTCCTCTTCCTCTGAGGGAGGTGTTGGCGCACCGAGTGATATCTGACCCTCCTGCATTTTGTCAAACCACTTCTTAACCACGTGGATTGGCAGGCTGACTGAGTCAGAGATCTTGGCCAGCTCATCCTTGGTGGGCTCTGCGTTTAAGGCAAAGTAGGCCTTGAGCAGGGACAAGAGGTTCTTGGGCTGGTTACAGAGTCCTCCCTCTGACAGCAAGGCAGCAACAGCAGACTCAGACTTATCCAGGCCCGCTCCATTCAGCCTGAGGCCTTCCTTCTTGCAGTGCTTGAGGGCGTGGAGTGTTTCCAGCCCACCAGGACAGTTATCACACAGGAGACAGGTTTTAGTGGTCTTTTCCTCTTTTTCTTTAGTCTCATTGGGCCTGGTGCCTCTGATGGTTAGATCCTCTGGAAGTTTCTGGGACTTGAAGTCAGTGGCGGTCTGACCTGGCGAGGTTGGCTCAGGCTCTTTCTTCAGGTTATAGGCTGTGAGCTGACCCTGGCTGGGGTCCAAACTGTAGTTTATAATGATTTTTGCATTTCCATCCTGACCCACAATAGGCAGACTGATGGCTGAGATGAGTTGCTGCTGTGCGGGATGGAGCATTCCAGTGGTTAACCCCGAGTTCACCTGCCCCTGACCTTTGGCATTGCTTTCCAGCACCTGGCGAATGACGTTACCATCCACCGCCACTTTGAGAGCATTCTGCAGGTCCGCCAGGTTGATGCTGATGGGTGACACCAGCCCAACAGTGGGCAGGACCACGGCCTGCACTGTGCCTTGAAAAGGAGCTGCAGCGCCTCCGTTGAAAACTCCACCATTCATGGCGGCCATGGCTGGGGATGTAATCAGTGTCGGCTTGTACTCGTAGTCCACAGGCTCAGTCTTGATCTGATTGAGCGGCAGCTGCTCCTGCAGGGGCTTGCTGTGCTCCAGCTTCTCCCTAATCTGGGTGCGGAGGACTGAGGGCGGCGTGGGCAGCACTGGTGACGGACCCTGGGTCTGGGTTTTGGCGTTCCCCACACGCGGCCTTCCGTTTACTGAGATGACGCTGATGCACTTCTTACTGCTGATGTGGGAGCTGTATGAGCCTGAGTGGGAGAAGCGCTTCTTGCAGTTGGAGCACTCATAGGGTTTCTCTCCTGGATAAACCCACAATGCGTATAACAGAGAGAGAGAGAAATAAAAGGGGGGGGGGGGGGGGAGAAACAGATTTCCATTAGTGAATGAAGCTAAATGAGCAAGCTAGGCTATGAGCAGTGCGGTAGGAAAAAGCTCTAATGCATTTCAATGATGCTTAACCGCTGATGTAATGGCACCGTTGGGAAATGCCCTTCTCTGATTGCTGTCCCATGATGCCAAAAGAAACACAATTATGGCACATTAAGGAAGAGCACACAACGGACTAAAACACAATGAAGGATATCTATGAACACAGGGAATCGTCTAAAACATAAATAAAACATAAATATTGGTTTAATGATGCTGAAACATCTGTGGCCAACTGAGAATCATGGCAAAGACGTAGACAGTAGACCTGCTCACGTGCACGCACACACACACACACACACACACACACACACACAGAATGCTGCCATGGTGACGGGGGTTGTCCACTCACCGCTGTGGATGCGTAGGTGCTCCTTCAGATGGTGCTTGTATTTAAATGCTTTGCCACATTCAGTGCACTTGAATTTACGATTGCCTCCCGACTGCGTGATGTGTCTCTGTCAGGTGAGGGGAGAGAGGACGTTCAGCGAGACGCACAATGAAAACACAACCTTTGAACTGTGACTAATTCATGTCACAATGTCATTAATCAATCCAGGGCAAAAGTTCGTGTTTATTTATCATGTTTGGGAGTGAGCTGCTAAAGAAACTGGACCACGCTTCCATGTGGGTTAGAATCACTTTGTCAGCGCATAATTACTACACAAGTAGTGAAACAAGTAAGCCAGTCGCACTGACTACAGTGTCTGGGAAGACTAATACGTATAAATATTAAAATATTAAACTGAAGCAGAGAATATCTTTCATACAAAATACATAAAATGTCGACTAGTTTCCCACTTCTTGGTTTCAGAGTGTGTAATATGCTCTTCAAAGAGGACACAAGGATTCACAAATTAGGCATTTAAGTTTGCTAGAAACACAAACAGCAGAAAAATAAACAGTAGTATCTAGTCTTTGTCCCTTTTTTACCTGATCCCTGCCGCCCTTATGGACCGTCATATGCCTCTCCAGTTGAGCGCGGTATGCGAAGCTGTAGCTGCACTCGGGGCAGTTGAAGCTCTCTTCGGTCTTCTCGTGCCGGTACTTGATGTGCTCCTTCAGGGAGCTGTAACGCTTGTAGCCACGCGCGCAGTACGGGCAGGTGAGCAGCTGAGAGAAGGAATCGGGAGTCCCTGCGTGAATGAGAAGACGAGAGGAGAGTGTTGTAATGACATGTGTGAGAGTGAGGGGAGGAGAAGCGGGGGTTCAAACATATAGGAGGGCTTTGATGTTGCACAAGGCCTGCCACAGTAACCCTCCTCTGCTGCTTCACCAATCACTGGGAGATCCTCCCCCACAGGTAAACAGCACCCAGGTAACGGAGTGGATAAAGGCTGATTAGTGATCCATAGTAACGCCTCCCTGTCCTTGTAGAAACCGAGCATGCTGGCTTGCTAATGCAGGACTGGAATTTATTTTTGCTTTTGTACTTCTCTCTCCCTGGCAATTATAGCTTTCATGCGCCTGGAATTTCCACCATTTGATTGCCTATTGTGCATTTGCAGCGTTTCAATAACACCCACGCACATGAAGAAAGTGAGGTGAACAACAGCCACCTTCAGAGATCCGTGCTGGTTAACAGCGGGTCTCAGGTGCCCCGGCTCCCACACAGGTAAAGCATTACTTCGTTAACAGGTGATGTATTAAGTTCCGCCGCGGGACAGGTGAGGGCCTCGGGATGGGAATGCACACACATTATCGCCCAGGTAGCCGTGAGTCAGGGCTCGCACGGACGTGACAAATTTACTCAGGTGTTGCTTTTTCTCTTCCTCCCCGCTCTCCCTCCGGCCCTTCCCTCCTCCCCTCCTCCCTCGCTTTTTTCCCCCCTGTGTTAGCAGGTAAAAGCCAAAAGCCCGGGAGCAATAAAGGCCCCTGTGTGCTGCACTTAACAAATAGCGGTGTGTGTGTAATGATGTCTGAGAGTGGCGTTAATGGGGTGGAGTTAACACCTGAGGTGAGACGGGGAGCAGGTAGAGCTATCCCCAGGGGGCGAGTAATTACTGGGTAGGTGCAGTAATAGTGTGAGAGCTTAGTGACTGTGGAAATAGTGGTGTTTCAGTGCATGTGTGTGCCATTTAAGGGTCTCTGCGCTTGTGTGCACTTCTAATAGACATATGAATGACATTTAAAGCAACGGGCGCACACAGCACACTATAGTATTTCTTGAAATGGATGTGTTGCAAGCATGATCTCATTACAGGGGTTTTTATATTGTGTTGTGTTGTGAGTGCAGTGCGCTGATGTACCGTTCTCGTCGTGGACGCTGGCATCAGGGGTGCCCTGGCGCTGAGGCTCATCCTCCGGGGCTTCTGGGTAAATGACGGCCGTGTCTCCTTGCTGGAGCATCTCCTCCACTAGGGCGTCCGTGCTCACATCGTCCTCGGGGTCTGACACACAATCCTCCTTCACTGTGGAGAGACAGACACACTCTGATTAGAGTCGTGCCTGCAGAAAGGTATTATCGATTGCCCCCGTTATTTCAGGTTTTCCTGTCAATAAAGGCTGTACATATGAAACCTTAACCTTTACATATGAAATGTGATAATCCAATAACGTCACAGCGAGTGTCATTATAGCTGAACCGGATCTCAGAGTCCAAGCCCTTGATCATGACATGTTCCCAAGCGTGGATTGAAACGAGCATCCTGAATGCCGTTCACAATAGGATGAAAAAAACTAATTAGCATCAGGGCCACAGGCTACTGTAAGAGCATCGAGCTCGCTGTAAAAACTGAATGGCAAGCCTCTATTCACAATGTTAGGTAAGGTACTTGTTGAGACTGGGACTGATAATTAGGTGATGTATCTCGTCTTGGTGTCTCGTGGTGGGTAGGTATCACGCAGCACATACACACACGAACACGCACACACCGCGCTCTGCTCTCCAGAGAGGCTCGGCCTTCAGCTTGTGCTTAGTATCCCAGCAAATGAGGGCGTGCACGTGGGAGCCGAGCGTGTTCTTCCTCCCCATCTCATGAGCCCGGCTAGCTAGTCTAACGAGCGCTAATTACCGAGCCGTGGCTTATGGCAAGTGTAACCTGAGGACGGAGTTTAGGATGCACGAATGCTTCCTTCCCTCTTTTTCCGTCTCTGCTCTCCCAGAGCTTCCTGAAGTGGATACCGGAACCAAGTATAGCGTGTCTGCGATTAAACCGAGCGTTATTCCTCCATGGATACGTTAGTGTGCCTGTGTGTATCATTACAGAGAGTCATTACAAGGGTGAGCTATCAGCTAAAAGCAAAGTTAGGCTACTGTGGATACCGTGGCAGTGTTTGCGGGGCAGATGTTTTACAGATCGGCTTATGCACTTAAGCTTAGAGGAGATTTGAGAATTGTGTTTTGTGCATTGTGTGTGCGTCGAAAGACGGGGACAGCTGCGCTCTCCTCGGAGATGGGAACAGGTGTAGCGCTTCATGACTCAGTGAACACCAGTGCTCTCACATGCGTCCCCGCTCTGGCTTCCTCTGGTGCACCTTTAACAGAGCTGTGAAACAATACGAGCACAGTCATTTGTTGCACGGGTTATTAAAGAACATTTCTCCCGTTCAGTAAAACACCCAGAGAGAACAGATACTACAGAGAGAGAGGAGACTGTGCGTTGGGGAACGTGTGTGTGTGTGTGTGTGTGTGTGTGTGTGTGTAAAGCCGAAGCCAACAGCAGGTGCTGAGAAAGTGGAATAGTAGAATTCTCATCGTACTGTGGAGGGTCAGCAGCGCATTAGGGGCTGCTTACGCCCACGTACAGTATCTCACAGATATTCTCACATGACCAGCAAAACCCCCCACACCTGTTTGATACATTTCTTTTGTCTTAAAGGGGACATACGCTCAACTTCACGTTCATACTTGTATCTTGTGTTTTAACTTGAACATGTTTTCATGCTTTAATGTGGAAAAAACACCTTATTTTTCTCATACTGTCTGTTTGAAACCCTCTTTAGCACATGTCTCTTTAAGGGCGCACTCACAGTGTCCGTCCGTACCGTACCGAGTAATTGTCCCCCCTCCCTCTTCCCCTGGGCCTGGGCGCGAATGCGTCTTGCTTATACGTCATCACCACATGGAGATTTAGTTTAGTCAGACTGTTTTTGAACATTTCATCTGACCAAATCTGCAGTAAACGCTCCACCTCCGCATCAAACCAAAGCAAACCGTTCTGCATCGTTTGAAATGTCCGTTGCGTGGAACAGACTCATATAAATAGACCTCAAGACCGCCGTCAATGCTCACGCTCTTTCACGTGCGCACGCTCGTGCCCGTACATGTGTTTCAGTGCAAAAGTCCACCTCTCTCAACCGGGCTGCGCCTGGGCGCGATACAGTTATACTCGCAGTGGTCAAACGAACTAGACTTTAGCCGTGAAGCGTTCTTGGGCACAGTACGAACGGACAGTGTGAGTGCGCCCGAAGACCCCGTCCTAAAGAAAGCCCAGTCTGCTCTGATTAGCCAGTGTATCTGGGTCTTCTGCATCCGCGCTCTCAGTGTCTGCAGCGTTTAAAAGACACGTCTTCTGAATACAGACTGTGCATTTCGACCTACCTTATAATAAAATCACGGAAATCTCACTTTTGACAATATGCGACCTTTAAAGGAATAGACTATAGTTCGGGAATAGTCTTACTATTCTTTTTTTAATTAATTGTTTCATATTTTTCAGTTCCATCGGCTGTGGAAAAGACTTTGTCAAACATTGTTGCATGTGGGAAAGTGCTGATCTGACTGTGTTTAGCTCCCATGCACCGCTCGAAGGCAGCATCCAAACACTCAAACACACCTCAAGGCTACTAAATGTTGAGCATGTGTGTGAAGTAGAGTCCCGGTTGGGGGTCTGTGGTGCAAAGGTATGACAACCGTTTGTTTTCACTCCTGTGTGTGTGTGTGTGTGTGTGTGCGCGCGTGTGTGTGCGTGTGTGCGTGTGTGTGTGTGTCTCGGCTCTTTGTTAAGGACAGAGCGAGGCCAGAAGGGTTCACAGTCTCGCTGAGGCGGCTCTGTGTTATCAGGCTGCTCCCCTGACATGAAACATCACACAGGCCATTTATGTGCTGACGCAGGGATGTGAATGCACCACTGCACAAGTGGAAAATCACCTTTTAAAAAAACCCAGAACGAAGGCCCCGCGAGGATGTGGCAGGACACCGTTTTGCAGCTCTGAAGTAAAAAAATACCTCACTATAGTCTGTCTTAGAACAAAATCACCAGACCACCCACTCTCTCCTCGTCTCTTTCCCTCGCTCCTCTCTCATCCTTCTCTGCCCACATCTCTGCAACATGATACGACGGTATCCCATGATGCATTTCCCGCACTGGCCGACCTTTGCCCCCGCCACTTCCTGTGGTTGTGCATCCAGACCCGTGTTGTAGGTTCTATCTCGGACAGCGATAAGGATTTGCACAAACAGCTCAAATACTCCACAGTCATTAGTCGAGATGTTACGCTTTATCTCCCATCAGCAGGAGGGAAGTCAGAGAATACATTTCCAAATCTAGGATGATTTGCTTATCGTTGGCTTAGGAGTGTGTCCCCGCTGGACAATCCTCCCGGCTCTCTGGAGACTCTTCCTTTCCTGTCCAGAAGGGTGGCTCAGTTTTAACATCACATGGTGACATAAGACACACAGGAATGTAGGTGTTCCTGTGAGTCCCAAGTCACTGCTGCACAAGCGATCCAGATGGGTTTGAGGCCAGTCCTCAGCAACATCAAACTGCATGTCAGGCCAACAGTGAGGAAATACTAAGTGTCATTGTGCGTGAGAGCCTTGCAGCTTCGGTCCTGGCTGGAATAATGCAGTAAAGCACGAGTGCCAGCCAACACACACTCGACTAACAACCAGCTCATCTTCTGGGGGCCTTAGGCTATATTTCCATGCAGTTAAACCCAGCCTTTCGCTGTCATTAAGTGCTATTGCAGCGATATCAAAGCTCTCCTGGTCCACCTTTTCCATTCTGTGAGATGTAATCACGCGCTACAACTCATCAAATATAAAGGAGAGGCCCTCACAGGTCAACTCTCTCTCTACCTTTCTATCCCCTGGAGTTTGTCAGCCCGTTCTGAGAGAAAAACAGTTTACAGCACAGACACCGGGGCTGTTCCACCGCTACATAATCATTTAGGAGGGAATGAGTAATGACAGCGAGCAGGGTGCGTGCCCATGATACCATATAATCAAGAGGAATGATTCAGAACAAGAGGAACAGTGAGAGAGAACGGGAGTGTAAAAAAAGAAAAAACGAGGGGAGGAAAGGAGAGATGGCAACGCACTGAAAAACCACCTTTTGGTTTTGGAGCGCGGCAGTCTCAGGAGAAGGGGTGTCATGCTTTTCATTTGAAGCGAACTGGGCTACACTGAGGAGAAGATTAGTGGGTGGTGGTCACTTCTCAAGGCTGCGCCGGAGACTTCTCTGTTCTCAGGAGAGAACCAGAGGGAGGGACGAGAGAAGTGTGTTTGTTTAAAGGACTGTGGCTTTCCCCCCGTTTCATCACTCCAATCCAGAGTGACGGCAAAGCTGTTGCTTGATGTGTGATATGAGGGCTAGAGACAGTGACAGAGCAAGAAAGAGAGGTGTGTGTGTGTGTGTGTGTGTGCGTGTGTGCGTGTGTGCGTGTGTGCGTGTGTGTGTGTGCGCTCCTGAGTGAAAGCAAAAGAAAATATGCCTGATCAGGCATAAGTGTGGAGCACAGCCAGCTCACTGAGCTGTTTCAGTGTAACTCATGCTTTTGAAGTGTTTAATGTTCACGCGCCGTGGCCAAAACCAATGACATTATTCTTCCTCCAACTTTCCCTTTATGCTAGGAGGTACAGCTGGAGAGGGGGGGATGAAAATGACAGCAGAGTCTGGGGAATAGGTGGCTTTATTGTGCACATGCCTGTGGTTTAAGTGTGCGTGTGCGTGTGCGTGTGCGTGTGCATGTGCGTGTGCGACCGAAACCTCGCAACTGAAACTGACTGAGCTGAAACTCACTGGAGAGGAATTTCTAAAAAATCCCTCCCTAAACTGAAAGCAACAGGTCGCTGGACGTTTTCACATGTGCTAACTTGACCTCTTGCTAAATCACAGCCCCCCTTACACATCTCTCACCCATGAAAAACCTTATTACATGTCATATGACCCCGTCACAGTGTTGCACACACTGTACTCGGCACAATAGGTGCACATGCACTATGAGGTCGGGAGAGCGGCGCAGAGGCCTTGGGCCCAGGTTGAAACACCAACATCCTTCAGCACCTGCTATTGTTGTTTTGGAGGGGGGAGGGGGCGTGACGTCAGCCCTTCCCGTCGCACTGAGCTGCCTCTGATGTCACTTCCACGCGGTTCGAGGTAAAAAGAAGTTCACGGCAGCCCCTCCGGTGCCCACCCATGCCATAAAGCTCTCCCTTGGTTGCTCCTATTTTTTTGTGCTTGAAGGTCTCTCCCTCCGTTGGCATTGTCTTTGTTCAATATCGTGCTTCCTGCCTTAGTTGGAGCCCCACCACGTGTAGTACCTGTTTCCTTACCATCGGTGTTTCACAATGAGACAAAAGCCCGGTACTTAAATGTGCACAGTTGACGTCAGCGAGGCATTTCTTAACTTAGCCTGCTTCACGTCAGCTGAGGTCAGAACGAGACAACACAAGTCAAACAATCAATGCTGTAAACGTGAATAAAGAGGCTGCATCACATATTTGCATTTGAAAGTATACTGAGCAGATAGGAATATGCATCAGATTCAAAGACACTGTGCCAGCCTAACGACGGCACGACTGAGACATACAAACCTGTACATCTTAAGAAGTAATTTGTTCCGAAAATGTGTCGGTGTGATCTGGATGAAACTAGTGGCATGAAAGCCCTGTTTGTGCCTTTCCTCAATAAACTGGCACTTGTCTAAAGACAATCCTGGCAAACAGTCAATCGAGTGCTGTTGCCCAACTGGCATAACTTGAAATAAGCTTTTAAAGCAGAAAATAAGATTAAATGAGCGCTTGTGCTGAACTTTTGCAGAAAAGTGTAACACAAGTCACAAGAAGAGTGCGGGAAAATGGTGGGCAGTGAGATGATGTGTGATGATAACAATAATACATCTTGGCTGGTCTCACCTCCGTCCCAGCAGCGCTCCCTGGGGTGCTCGTCGTCTGGCAGGGTGCTGTCGCAGTCGGCCCCGTCCGCCAGGCTGCCTTCCTCCTCCACAATGTGCAGCTTGTCCTCGTCATCTGAGTCCGAGCCGGCCTCCACCACATTATTGTAGTTAGTCACTGCATGAGGAGACATGGAGGACAGAGGTTAGAACGAGTGGTCAGATTGTGTCTGTCTTTTTTAATGAGTCTTAGAGACATTTTAGTATTTTTAGCCTTGATAGAGATAATGGGTGGTGTATATACGTTTGTGATTATGAGCACTGAATGTGAGAGGCCCACGAGTCAGAGAGGTTAAATATATGTACTATCATTTAAATGTCAAAACTATTAAAGGGAAGGGTTGGAGGAGGAGGCGTAAGGAGCGGGAAACACCAATTAAACCGAGCACGGCCTCCTTCAACAGAGGAGATGAAACTCGAAATGATCCCCAGGAGAGGATAAAACAGCTTGGGCACTAAGAGCAGAGGGAACGGAGGGCTATTAAAAATACTGAAGCCGACATTTTTGATATCTCAATGTAGTAAAAGTATGCGAATGACTATTTGAGCAAGAAATGAATCCGGGGTTAAAAAAAAACAGGCTCTGTGTTGCAGAGGAACAGAAAATTCACAGTGAGAAGCTCGCAGGCGCACATCCAGAATCAGTGTGTGAGAGCATGAGATTGCAGGCTAAAGTGGTGTGTGTGTGTGTGTGTGTGTGTGTGTGTGTGCCGTGTGGGAGTCAGTGTGACCTGGTCGCTTGTGTTATGGGCTGAAGGAGCCAGGAGACGCAGAGACAGCCAGCCTACAGAGAGGGTTATTACAGGGAGTAAATTTTCCTGACCGGCTGTCTGCCTCAGATGCGTGTGTGTGTGAGTGCGCGAGTGTGTGTTCCTGTGTCTTCTTTTCATATCCACCCAGTTCCTCCATCTCTCAATTCCACCTGTGCTACTTCCGCCCACTCTCCCCCTCCATCCCTCCGTTCCACCGAGAGAGCTACAGATCCTCTCGGAGGCCAAATCAATTCTCCAGTGAGAGCAGCCCAGTCAGCAGAGGGCCCGGGCTGCAGCACTGAAACCACCTCTCCAGCTACTTTATCTCACATCACACACACACACACACACACACACAGGCACACAGACACACACACACACACACACACACACACGCACACACACACACCCTGCATTCACTCGCTGAATATACACTGCCAGTACAAAGCACCTGAGCACTTTTTTCCCTCTACATCTTCACTCACCCCAACCCCACTCGCCCACCTCTTTCTGAAGTGGCTGCTAATGTCGGGAGGAGGCGTATCTGTGAGAATCATGATCCTTCGTTTCAATCAATGAGAATTGTTTTGGTGCGGTCTCTCCCTTTCTCTCTGCGTTGTGCGGGTCATTACAACCGGTTGGCATTCACACAAAACTCGGTAGACGTGCAGAGTTCACGCTGAGGGGGAGGCGGGAGGATGGAGGATGGAGGTGTGGGGGCGGAGGGATGAAAGGTGGAGGGAGGAGGAGGGCGAGGAGGGAGAAGCACTGTTATTTGGCGAGTCGTTCGCGGGGTCGACACCGCTGTGCCGCAGCTGCGAAATCCTACCGGGGTTCATCGGGAGAGCTATTTCATTCTCAACCTCTCTTCACACTGTTCCCCACTCCACAATTTTATCTTTTTTTCCCTTTAATATGATGGGACTGCCACCATATTGTAGTTTTCACAAGATACATTGAGGGGTGACGCACATCCTTTGTACCGAGATTGCTATCTGGGTTAGCCAATAGAACAATTGAAGACCTGGGAGCACTCCCATTCAAATACACTGATAGTTAATTGGATTTATGTAGCATTGTGAGGCTGTGTAAACTATTCTGTACTTGTTCCTCTCTCCCCTCTCCCTTGTCTGCCTTACACCACCTCTCTCTCCCTACCTCCCTTTTCTGTCAGAGAGACTCTGCCAGGTGATGTATTGTCCGTTCTGCAGCCCAAACAGGGCGCAACACTTCATTCTGAAGCAGAAGGTGCTTTAAGATGAGTCCGAGAGGCTGTTTAGGGCCACAGCCACTCAGGTATGGAGCTGAGGTCAGCGATTACAAAGGCAACGCTCTCCGCCAGCAGTGTCGAGAGAAAATGATCAAATATAAAGCTGTGGAGAGAAAATCAATGTGCTGGTGTGTGCAGATGGGAGGTGGCGACGGCCGGTGGGACAATAAAAGTGGGAGCCGCAAAGTACAGAAAAAGGGGGTTAGGGGAAACAGTAAAGGATGGCGAGTGTTGGTGGGAGGTGAACAGAGACGCTCTTCCTGTGCCAAATGGTCGGCGCTTGGTGTTGAAACAAAAATGCGTGTTCCAACAGGAGATGTAACACCTCGAATCAACAAAGGCTGCAGTCCCTTCTGGCTGACCGGCTGAGCGTTTGGACAGCTGGCCTCATTAGCGCTAACATGCTAGCACACAACAGGAGGACAACTCCTACGCAGCTGAGAGAGAAAGCATTGGTAGGTGGAGGAGGTGAGGAGCTTACTTCTGAAAGTTTGCTTTCCTCCATAGGCTGCAGCGTGTTGAACACCTGAGAAAATAATAGCCTGTGACCACGGCTCTGGCTTTCAGATGGTCCGTAACCCCTGGCCACGGATCACACCTTTACGACACCCCTCCCACACACAAACATTCTACGGATCTGGGTAATAGGGCAAAATCAATGCAAGCCCAATAGCTCCGACGAATCATTTTACTTTGGAAGATCTAATGCATCCTGGTCCCGGTTCCAACTGTCATGAGCTGTTTTCTCATGTAGCACACACCGGGGGATGGTCAGACGCGCTCTCACCAGGAGGCAGGACGTGTTACGGATTACCCTGCAGCCGTGCAACGGTTCTTAATTCAGTCATTAACAACCGACAATTTAGACTCCACTCTTTACTGAGAGAGGTCCTGAATCTCGTGGTCTCTCTGGTAAGACACTCTTCAATGCCATCTCCGTGTTGATCACCCTTCTTCTCGGATGTTTGTATTCTTTTGGTGCGAGCCACGTGATAGAACCATCATCCACACTCCCACTCGCTCGCTGAGAATTCTCCAGACGACGAGCTGCTTTGTTCATTGCCTCAATCGGACTTTACACGAACTTTGTATTAGAAAGCTGGCAGGGTAAAATCTCTTTGATGTCTGATTTGCGTTCTCACATGTAGATCCTTTTTCTAGATAATGATTGATGGTAGCAGACAAGCTGTGAAATGAAAGCCTCTCCGTCACTGCGTTTACATGGAGTTTAAAGAACAGATTATTATCGTGTTAAGGGCATACCCCGGGTTCTCAAACACCATGTGAACACCGTACCCCGGGTAAAATCAGAGTTCTCCTACCCGGGTTAACACACCTAGAGAACGCCTTTGGTTCCCTGATTATTCCTGCATTTAAACAGCCTTCCCAGGTTACTATAGGGTTTTGCATCTGCGCATGCGCCGAAGGTTATAACTCCCCCTCCCCACTCCACCACGGTGGCATTTGACCCGGAAATTGAATAAACCAGGAAGCAACGGGGCCGAAAAACAACGTGGGAAAAACAACAACAATAGAGCGTTACCTTTAAACAGAGGGAGGGATTTGAAAGAGCAAGTAACATCACTACCAAGGAGACTCTTTCTGTCGCAATTCTGTCCAAAAGTCATCCGTTCGTGATTTTGACGAAGGGGAACCAGAAAAAAAACATATTGAGTCCAGCTGTATGTTGGCGCAGCGCCATCTACTGCACCGGAGGTCCAGTTACTCCCATCATTTTCCCATTCCCATTCCTATTTTCCCCTTTCATCTATACACGGTGAACTTCAATAATTCGATTATTCCCTTAACTCGGGTAAGACCATTTTCCGGTTACTGATTTGCATGTAAACGTTTGTTAATTACTCTTCACCTACACATCTTTGCATCATGCCACACATACGTGCTGTATAGGCTGGAGCTGCCCGGCAACACCTCAGTAAATGACTGAAGACAAAAGCTGCTTGAGTTTCTCCACCCTCACCGTCACTCATCACCCTCTTTCCCTCTTGCAAAAGTTCCCAGAGTCTATTGAGAGACAGTGCCAGACAGTTCATGTCAGACACACTTTAATATGCCTGCTGGAGAGAGGGTTGTGTTGTTATGACACCTGCCAGGCTGTATCAATTACTGGCAAAGGAATGGGTGACTGGGTGGGTTACTCCCAAAACAAGCCCACCGTTACCCCATTGGAGGGGGATCACCTTGGCAGACATATCATCGCCGATCTGTCAGCACAGAACATCAAGCGCCATGTGTCCCTTGACACAGGTTCATTTGCTAGATGCTGTCCTGTAATTATGTAAAGTCGCTGGCACTTATTTTAGGCCCATGTTATTTGATCCTGGCCTGATTGATGAATAAGAGACATTTGGAAGTTAAAATCACTGCGGAGTCGTGTTTGCACAACAGCAGACGGCTTGGTCTGTGCTTTCATACGCCGAGGCGTGCCTGATAGGAATGGCGGTATCTCAACTTCTGTGGGAGTGAGCTATCTCTGTGCTCCGAGGCCCTCAAGGTGTGAGTGACTGGCTCAATGACTGAGCTTTAGATGAGGACACGGAATAACATATACGGCCTGTGAACAAACACATTACCATCTGATGTAAACTTTGACTTGATTAATTACCTGTAAGGGCATCTGTAGGCCTACACGTCTTATGTGCAGATCCACAGCCCCATACCAGAAGGTGTAGGAGGTATGTCTGGAATGTCCAACCAAAACACTTTTCCCTGTCTTAAAAAGACACATCAAAGGGTGTGCGCTCTCCCTGCTGCTAATTTCAGCCAACTGACTGACACAAATTCTGAGGTCTGCTGCTGTTCTGTTTGTGATTAGACATAATGACTCATCATAAGCAGCAGCAGCCACTATATATGCCTGCCCTTCTACCTCTAGTCTGTCTCTATATTTAGCCTTGCTACAGGCTCCCTCATCGAGGTACGCCACTTATCTCTTTCGGTGCTCAGGGCCAGGCAGGCAGCGGTGAAACTACCACAGGCATTCTCAAAGAGTACAGACCCTGTCGTCACAGAGTCTGCCCTTGTGGCTCCGCAATGCCATTTTCTCAGGGAAGCCAACCACTACAAAAAACCCCAGCTCGAACCAAAGTAAAACAAAGCCGTGCCATTCAAAACCTCAAGTATGCCTTCTCAAGGTGAGGTGCCTCATTCAGCACTGGGGTAAACGCTGCTGGTTTTGTTAAAACAACAGCCTTCCTCCCACAGAGTCAGGAAGGTCAACTCAAGTGCTTATAACAAAACAAAAGAATTGGGGATTTTTTTTTTCCATGGATGGCTTGTTCACAGGCTGACTCAAACTTGCTCTGCCATTTAGGTTCGGCAAAGGCTGTTTGGTGCCAGTAGATGGGAGATATAACTATGGACACAAAGTCAGTTAGCTGGAGACGGCACTAGGGGTCCCAAGAGACTGTTTCCGGACAGCTAATGCCAAGGCTCTGCACCGCCACCATGCCAGAGGAGGTCAGTCACATCTAGGACTAGTCATGTCCTGGACAGTTTCTCCATAAATACACTACATTAAGTTCCCAAAACTCCCCAAACATCAGCCAATGACTCTTACTCATTGTTCTAAGTTAGGCTGGGAGGGCAAAAAGCAGAAGCACTAATATGGACCTAAGGTAAAAATAGCACCAAGCAGTCCTGACAGTTAGTCACTTTAGGTGCAGTTCTGTATTTCTGCGTGCCACAGCTACTAGAGGTGTAAAATGTTCCATTTATACATTCAGGTGTTGAACTGGTTAAGATTAGCGGTTAAGATTATCCCATCAAAGCATGTGAACAACCTGTGGAGCACAGCTCTTCATAGGAATCCTTTCAGAGGTGAGCTAGAAGACAATGGGCTCTTGTCTTCCTAATGATGCCGATCAGGTGTTAGCACATGAGCTAATGGGCCTCCGCGGGTCACTCCTCTCCCATCTGATGAGCACTTTCCATGATAACAGTAATGCTAATGGTGGCCATTGTTCCCTTAATCTGCATGATGACACTTCCGAGTGTAAAGGAAGTCAGCGGCTGTTAATGAGTGTTAGGAAAAGCAAAAAAAGACTTAACTGCACCTCAGAGATTGTGGAATTCTTCTCAAAAAAAGAAAAAACCTTGTATTTTCTGTGCTTTGCTTATTAGGCCACATGCATTTATGACTCTGGGTTAGTCCTCATGGTGCTGCTGTACCAGTGACACCTAGATAATAGACTGTATTTTTAGGGGGAAGTCACAGCGTACGAATCATAGTGGCAGGCGATGGTATTTCTCTCCGGGGCTAATGAGCATGGTGATGAGCCACACACACATTCTGTTACACTGGGCGTCCTCAGAGAGTTGCTGCATCTGGCTCCTCTCAGATCTTCTAAATAAGGCCAGTGGGCTGGTAGGGATTTGATGGTGTGATCACACCACACACACACACACGCACACACACACACACACACACACACACGCACACACACACACACACGCACAATCCACAGCAATGCCCTGGCCACCAAGTTTACACTTGTCTCCCAAGCTATGTTTATGCTGGAGGTGAGAGAGCCCCATCAACGGTAATAACAGTGGTACACCTAAGTGAGAGTGAAGTGTGTGTGCGTGTGTGTGTGTGCGTATGTGTGTGTGTGTGTGTGTGTGTGTGTGTGAGTTCTGTATGTTAAGCCATTAAAGGGCATGCTTGGTATGTGGAGGGCTTTAAATCAATACCATGGCTGCATTTCCATCACAGACGGCCATTATGAACTATTAAGACAATTTACCTACCTGGAAGTTTTGAAATAACTGAATACAAAACTCCCACAAACACATACACATGAACCCTATGCTAACCACTTATACTATCTCCGCACGCACCCCCCCCCTCCCCCCCTCCTCCCTTTGTCCATCAGTGAAGAGGCCTGCTCCGGTTCTCCGACACTCAGCAGGTCTGTGGTGAGAGAATGCCCACCCAGTGAACCAGCCCAGCTATACGCAGTACAGGCAGGTCACTGAGAAAGCAGTAATGTGAAAAGGTGGGTAAGAGGTGGGTGAGCGGGGGGGTGAAGAGAGGAAACACCTGTTGTAGATTCTGGTAAACTCCGAAAACCTGCAGTCATGCTTCCTTCTGCTACAGGCTTTTTACGGTTGATCTGTCACAGTTTTTCCCCCTTTTTTCAAACCTCAAGTGATGCAAACCATGCTACCTGAACTCTACCATGTATTTGGCTCGATATTATTCACACGCGGTGCACTGGAAATCACCTTGAGAACCGAAACAACACCAAAACACAAATATTAAGCCCACACAGGAAGCATCAGCACACTCCTGGGTAAACAGTTGTTTCCCTCCTGTGAGCGACTGTATCAAGTTAAGTGCGTAACCTCTATAATAGCAGACGGGCAACCAATCACAAACCCGGCTAATGTTACATTAGCCTCCGTCAAACCTCGTTGGAGTGTCGCTGGTAAAATGAAATGTCCCTGTCACCTCTGCTGTCAGACTCCATTCAGGCTGCAGTTGCACACTGATAGGGTTTGAAAGCTGTGCAGTGGTATAATGGTCTTCTTCCTCTTTGATTTTGCCAGTTTGTGACTCGGGTTGACATTTTGAGTGGAGCCTCAGCGAGGATATTATTAGAGCAACTGCCTAAAGGTATTCAGCCCCTTTAAATGCAGTCTGTTACATCAGTAGCATCAAACTTCATTACATAGTTCGTGTCCCTTTCCTCCGACCACTTCAGCACTAATGGTAGCAACATGTCTGGGGCCAGAACATTCGGTTTGAGCCCACGAGTGTGGGAATCATCCACTTGTGCGTTACGGCTGGACAATAGGCAGATGTATTCAGGGATGTGATAGTCATTTGTCAAGTGGCAGGCCAAACTGTGGAGCTTGTTGTATGTGTTGTCAGACAATAGAATCCAATTTGACAGCTTGATCCAACTCAACTTGATACATGCGGGTTAGACGGCCGAGCGGTTCAAAGCTATGGTTAGCGTGCTACAAAAGCTGCCAGTTGTTTTTATGCCTGTAAGCACTGCACCATTTCTTAAGCCCCTTTCCCACCGGACAAAATAATCCCACAAACACCAGCTAACATCGGTTTTAAGTGGGAAAGGTTACAATTTGCATTCGTTCCCAGTCCCAGTGCGTTTACATGCGGTTTAAAAACCCGAATAGGATCGGTTTAAGGGCATACTCCAGTTTCTCAAACACCATGTAAACAATGTAAACACTGTGCCCCGGGTCAAATCAGAGTTCTCAGACCCGGGTTAACAGACCTAGAGAACTCCGTCAGTACCCCGATTATTCGTGCATGTAAACAGCCTTCTCGGGTTACTATCGGGTTTCGCTTCATCAGAAAGCAACGTGAAAAAAACAACAACAATACAGCATTACCTTTAAACTGAGGAGGGACTTTGCAACGGCAAGAAACATCGCTACCAAGGAGACCCGTTTCGGTTGTAATTCTGTCCAAAAGTTGTTTTTTTGACAAACGGGAACCATTTAAGGCCATTTTCGGGTTACTCATGTGCATGTAAAGGCAGTGATAGCGACATGGCACATGAGTGTACAGGCTATTTTTATGTCCCGGTTCCGGCATGATGCCAACTGTCTGTTACTCTTTTGTCAGCTCAGCCAAAAAATGCCGTCCGTCTCCATGCAAGAAGCGCTAGAATATACATATTAGTAGAATAAGTAGCAGATATAAAAAAAAAGAAGCAACCACCGTAGCATGATCACTGGCCTCCATGCTGCTTTTTACTGTTCACTAACCCTGTTCAACGGTGCATTCCTAGCATTGAACGCGACACACTAGAAAAAAGAAAAGGCGTACATGTGTACTGTCAGTTGGAAAAGAGTCTATCACCTATTTCTAATCAGATTCTACGTGTTATAAAACTTTATAAATGCTAATTTTGGTGGGAAAATGTCATTATTGTACATGAATACTACTAATTTGTATCTTCTTTGTCAACAAACAAGTACAACAAAAAACAAATGCATCAATTTATTCTATTCACACGTACAGTACATTCAAACATTTACCACACTGCAGCATTGTGACCTGACAGCTGAGCTGGGGCACGTTGAGGTGTGTGTTTAAATATACGCAATGAGCAATAACGGTGCTATCCAACCTGCTGGTGTAGCGCAGGTCTATATTAGGTTAGTGTAGCACAGGGCTGTTGCATTTTAGGAGCAGGTGACTGGACATTCCTGCCTGTATTAGGCTTGACAGTTTACTGTGGGGGAGTACAGAGCAGGGAGAATTACACGGGCTTATGAAGAGGGAGGGAGGGAGGTGCACTAACAAACAATTCTCCAAATGGAAAATCTCATTAAATCTCGCTTACCTGTAAGGACACCTTACTGCGCACATTTATCACGGGCGTCAGTAAATTCAACCCAACGCGTCAGTTCATTAAGGGGACGGAGCGCCGGCATCATCAGCGCTGTCACATATCTGCACTCGTCAATTCTTCACTAGAGTCGACGCCGTGTTTGTTAAGTAGATTAATACAAACACAAAAGAGGGCAGGAAAAGGTAAACGTGGTGGAACGATGGCTAGGTGGGAGGAGAGGGAGCGCTAATGGCTTAAAAAGACAAAGCTGGCCTGTCACATACGATGCTCATCTGAACTGATGGCTGCCCCAGGGAGGGAGTGTCACAAACTGTCAGAGCGACTGAGAGAGAGAGAGGGAGAGAGGGAGAGAGAGAGAGAGGGAAGGAGAGGACGCAGTGGAGAGGCGGAGGCTCGGAAAAGGAGAAGTAAAATGGTGAAACGAGGGCGGCTGCTGAGAGGGGAAAATCAAGTGAATCATAAAAATGAGGGTAAAAGACTTCAAGGTAGCGGCGGAGGGGACAAAGAGATACAAAAGTAGAAGAGTGAGGGCGATGGGCGATATTTACGTCGGTGTGTGCATTCTCTGGTTGCCTGCGCCTCAGTAAAGGTCGCCTCTTTGACGCTGTGGCTCTGCCTGACAGATGTCTCAGTGAGGGGACAGGCCGGAGGGCAACAGGCAGCACTCACACACACACACACACACACACACACACACACACACACACACACACACAGACGCATGCACACACGCACACACGTACACACATTCACAGACAGGTGGAAGTGCAGGAATAACCCAGAAGTGCCTTTTTGTTTGTTGGTTGCATCTAATTTTACACCCGTTGCAAGTTCCCCATTTATAGCAATCAGCAGGTCAGCACACCTCAGTGAAGCCGGGGCCCAGATCCATGTTGACAACCTACTGTGGCTTCACTAATTCTGACACTAATGCGCAAAAGTGCAGTGAGAGCGCTTCCTTTTTGTGGAAAATCCTCCTCTTTGTGGCATTTTGACAACAGCTGACCACTCGCTCATTTTCTCCAGAATGTCAGCTCTGTCACAAGACACCCGAGGCCAAACGTCCAGGACAACCCCTGACATCCACACACAACGTACAATCAAACGCACTGCCCGGGGCTATTGCTCAGTTGTCACAGTGGCTTCTTGTTATTCATGTGCAGCGGGGAGAGAAAGGGGTTAACGCCGTAAACTTACTTCCACAAAAGCTCTTTTGTCACCTCAGTCACCCCCCCCCCCCTCCTCCTTTACATCCTTTCCTTTCTCCCCAGGCAAAGTGGCTTTTCCCCATGTGATCAGGAAGGGTTAGCCCCTTCGCCCCACAACACCAGCCTCCAGGCGACTACAGCTGAAGTGCAGTCAAGCAGTACCATTCACACCATTACCCTGCTGTTAAATGACCACAAGGGTGGACTGCGGGCGGCCTGTCGGATGGACAGCTTTGAAAATCTGTCTTGCTAAACCAGGCGAGAAACAAAGGGTACGTGTGTGTATACATGTTGCCACACCTAAAGTGTGTAAAGGAGGTCAAATTAGTCCACTGTGCCCCTCTCCCGGCTCAACACCTCCCTTCGCTGTGACTGTACTTGCAATGACTAACACATAAACTATGATTTGTAGAACAGGGGCGGACAGATGAAAAATCACAGGCTCAGAGAGCAGCGCCGTTGTTAATGCACCTTCTCAATGCAGTGCTGATTGGTGAAATGGCTGAGGCAGCAGGTAAACGCGGGCCGTCATGTATTGATGTATTGATGGGCCCTCTTTTGTCCATTACACCCAGAGGTGCTGGGATGGTGCGTGGGTGTGTGTCTGACTGCCACCGGCCCGGGAGGCCATTAGTTCCCTGTGTCAGAATTCGAAGGGGAGTATCGACAGTCCAGCTGGGGGCAATCGATGAGCGCAGATCTCTCACTCCCCTCTGCCATCTATGGTAATGGACCGACAGTGAGCCCAACACTGCTGCTTTGGGACTTCTTGTGTACTCTGTTATATCACCTATCTTAGTGTTTCCCAGCACTGTAAACAGGAGAAAAATGAACTGTTGTTTTTAGGGGATGGAAGGGCAACACAAGTGAGTCAGCCAGACTCCAGTGCTGAATTGATCAATTGTGTGAGAAGAGTTTGGACTAAAACAACTGCCAACCACATAATGATGTTACTTTCTGACTGGATGCAAGTTACATACAGCTGTCTCGTCCTTCATTTAGCTTAGTCATGTTCTTTTCTGTTCTGGGCTGATGCTGGTTGCTGCTCCCCAAGGCTGAAAGATGGAGGCCAGACCAGGGTTTCTCGTGTGCGATTGCCAACAGGGTGGGACCTCCATTACCAAAGCACACTGCAATCATTGGCCCGAACTCACGGGACTATCCCATGTGATGTCACCCATACTGTGAAGTCATTCAGCCGGGAACAGCCAGATGTTTTGTGGGGTAGAGCCTCCCCTCGTTTTCATGTCAAGTATCTTAAGACGCGTATCCCAAAAGAGTTTAATCATAGGAGCAAACCTACATCTATAAAGATGTGCTCGTGATGCCAGTTTTTTTAAATCTAGGCAAAATGGAAGGAGTCCATTTTCTCAACAACTATTCATCAATCATCTCCACACTTGGCTGGTGTATTGCTGAGCACCTAAGGTGTCGAGTGTGAGCTGTAGCCCTGCTGGCCACCAACACTGTTAGACGGTGGTATTTGGTTGAATATAGGTTGTGACGTTACCAAAATCCAATGTCAGGACAATGTCTAATGCCAATGGCAATTTAATGTAGAATACTGACGTTGTCCAGTACCCAAAATCATCTCTGAAATGTCTCATTTCGACGCAGTAAACCAACACTTGGTTGACCGAAACCCAATGTCTGCCCAAAGTCTGCTTAATGTCAAAATATCAACATTGTTGGTGGTTGATTTTCATTTCCAACCAAGATGAACAACCTCCTGGAGTCCAACGACGTTATACTGATGTCCTGTGCCAGCTGGGTGAGATCAACGGGACATATTTAGTAGCACTGAGATTAGAGATGTTATTTTTCAAGCATCAGCGATGTAACTTTGAAGGCTTTTCCTCTTTCATTCCTATTTCACATTCCTAGGAATAGCCTGGTCCCAAATAACTAGCTGTTGTCAGATGACGTGTGTATTCTAGGACTGCTTGGGGACGCAACTACGTCATAGCGTGTGTATTGCTCAAGACCCAAGGTGGTGTTGAGAGTAAAGTTATTTGGATGGGCGGTTCTCCAAAATGTTCACGTGCAGCGTTGTCACTGGAAGTTGTCTGGTGTTGGTTCTGACTATAAAAGCAATATTTAAAGTTGTACTCCATAAGATCCAAGATACCTTGTTTCTAGCGGCCTCTTTGTGATGTAATTCTTTCAGAGCCCTCCATCTTGTCGCGTTCACGGTTTCTATGTGTTGACTTTTACTCTTTTGTAAACTTTATTGACACACAATCACTTCTCTACTGTCAGTCCGTCCCCTATATGTTACGCTCTCAAACCCACACACACACACACACACACACACATTTTTACACTTCTGCCCTTACTACAAACCTGACTCCAAAGTTGAGGTTCCCGAGTTCCGATTACAAGTGAACGCAGCATAACCGTTAGTGAAGAGTTTGGCCGGCAGACCAATAGTTGTCAGCAGCGTCACTAACATGGCGACGTATTTACATCTAGGGAGGGAACGTCTCCACAGACACACGGACTGGAATAATCAGCAAAGAGGCAACAAGTGCTTTCTTTATCGGGTCATATGATCGCCATTGTTTGAACTCACTCTTTGATAGAAAGGGACTTAAAGCCCCTGAACACCCACACAGGTGTTGTCAGTTACCCTGGCTGATTAGACCGCTGCCTGGGTTGAAGGTGGGCGGGGCTTGATGAGAATTTGATGGCTTTTTATGAGGTCATAAATGTCCACCACTTGGAATGATAAAGGTGTACTATGTCCCGCCTTAACAGGTGAAACAAAGCTAACAGGAGACTCGGGACGATGTCAATAAATCACAGTACACACACCCACACAGTCCTGAAAACAGGTCTAATCAACAGGATTAATGGAAAACACCTGTGTGGGTGTTCGGAGGCTTTAAAAGACAGTTAAATAGATGGAAATCTCAGTACATCTATTTATATTTCATATGTTAAAAGTGGTCGCCACTATTGGAATCCAAAGGCCAGTAATGCCAATTTCCATTAGAAGAGGAGCTTGCTCTTTGTCTCGCAGACACTACGGTGGCTGAACTGGGTCAAACAGAGCTGTGTGTTACCCCAGTGAGCTCCCTGTGGTTCAGGGGGAATTCCACTGGACAGTGTGTGACCCTGAACACTGGCCTTCCTGTTCAACCGTGGTGATGTGCTCTGTAGCCGAGAGGAAGAGGAAAGAAAGACAGATCTGTCCAAGGACTAGCTCTTCTTGTCAGACCACCAACATGAGTGTGACTTGCGTTGATGTGCGGGTTGTGTTGGAGCTGCCTGTGTGTGTGTGTGTGTGTGTGTGTGTGTGTGTGTGTGTGTGTGTGTGTGTGTGTGTGTGTGTGTGTGTGTGTGTGTGTGTGTGTGTGTGTGTTTGTGTGCAGCTGTTGTCAGACAGATCAGTGATAACACTGCCTTTTAATAAACTCTGCAGGAGTGTGTGTGTGTGTGTCGGCGTCTTGGTGCGTGTGCGTAACTTGCTGAAAGGTCCTGGGCGTGTGATTGATGGGAGCTTTAGCACAGTAAACACATGCACACACACACATACACACACACTGGAGGTGGTTGCAGAGAGGGGTGGTCATATACACCAATGCACAGCAAACATTATTCATCCTGTGTTCATCTGTATGAGCTGAGCCCACCGTTCCCCATACTGATGATCCGAGCAGTGTGCTTAAGTCACCTTATTTACATGACTACACACAGGAACACACACTAAAGAGGAGAGGGTGGATCCAATTTAGAGCCTTTTTCTCTCTCTTGCCTCTTATATCCTGGACTTCTTATATGTGTTTGGTTGATGAGGGTGATTCAGAGAAAAGAAGGCTGGGAGAGGGCGGCCGAGAAGGAGAGAATGGAGGGAGAGAGCAGGCAAGGGAGGAGGAGAGGTTATTTTGGAGTCTCTGAACTGTAATCACCACCTACAGCTGCTTCCTCCCAGGTGCTCCAACTGGACATGAGCAGAGCGAGGGAGGGAGAAAGTAGAGAAGGAGAGACGGAGAGAGGAGCCGGCTCTCCAGTGGAACAAGAAATACACTCATCTAGCGTCCGTCTTGTTCATAATTAGCCTGGATTTCCATGTATCACTACATAACTAAGCTTAACAGCATTCTAATGTCTCCATTTTCCACCGCAAACCAATTGCGGCGTGTTTCCACAGATCTCCTCCTGCTGAGCCCCCGCAGGCAAGAGGAAGTTTTATCTTAGGAGCAGGAGGAAGTTGAAGGAGGCTATCACAGAGCTGACACAACACTTCCAGTACCTGCCACAGGAGACAGGATGGTGACTACTTTTAGAGGAAGCAAGTCTGGCTGTGAAAAAACAGCCACAGGTTGCTTTTTGGTCTGGTCTAACGTTTGTTCGCGTCATCCCAAATGAATGAATAGAAGTCTTTATTGTCACTGTGGCAGAGCAAACAACTAAATTGGAGATGCAACTCTTCTTGGTGTTTAGTGAAAGAGACATTTAAAGACAAATCTAACACAAGACGACATAAGACAACACAACAGATTACACATCAGAATGTTTCAAATATCGGTTGCTGTATCAAGATACAGTACTTACAAGAAAAAGGAGAAATGTATAAATATTAGAGAAATAATAAACGTGTGTAGAGTATAGGGCTGCCCCCAAATAGTCGACCAAGCACTTTCATTGCTCGATTGGTCGTAGAAAATAAAACATTTGGAGCCGTGTCTTGTCAAAATGGGCTGGCCTAAAAGGCTGGAGGGCTTTTGATTTGAAGGGCCAGATACAGGAAGTCGTGACGCTCACTCACTGTCAGTGTTTATTCTAAAGACAGCGGGTCCCTTCGACATCATGGTTAGACAGTTAATAATTAATAACCAATGATGTCAGGAAAGATGTCTAAGTATGGGATCACTTTGAAAAGAACAAGGATGACCCCAAGGAGGTCACGTGCAAACTCTGCAAGAAAAACCACGACGAACATGACCTACCACCTTAAAACCTGTAAGTAACGTTAGCCTAGCCTAGCCTAGCTACCTGCCCATGTTCAGACAGGCACCTTGCTGATGTTTTTTATTCAGAATGAGAATCTGAAATAATTTGCCCTGTGTCATTAACAGGCGGCAGACTTATAGAGAGCGGCTGTGCACCCTTGCAAAATATTGGATATTAATAATGTTATTCAGTCGCTGGGGGGCTATATATATATATATCTATATGCGTCAATTAGTCGACTAATTGCTCTAAATGAGGACCACTGGTCAACCAAGACAATCCATGTAGCCCTAGTAGAGTGCATCACATACAGTGTCAAAAAGCTGAAATACTTAATTCCACAGTGTGGTGATGTGATGCAGGTGCATGTCTAGGTTAATCTGACAACCTAACACTATTAACTCATGAGCTGGATCACTTCAGCCCAAAACCACATAATGAACTGATGAGTCCTGACTTCTTACAGCTGAAATGGGTTCAACATGCAGGACACAGCAATAACCGGACGTCTTGTCCTGATCAGGGGATCTAACATCTCAGCAGCGCGTCATAATGTGAGATCTGTGAGTCCGATTTACAGTATAAGTATAAGTGGGACTTCTAAAGCACCATAAACACACAAGTATAGTATAAAAACATAGAAAGTATCCGTCAAATGTACATCCACTAACGTTCCAGAGTGCTTTCCCTATGATGCATAAATAACATCTTCTACCGAGAGGCACAACAATCAGTCATACACCCGACACCCACCCACACTCATGGGTGTTGCTGTGTGAAGCCTTGGGTGCCTGAAAATACATCATTCGGTGGTGCGTTATAGCAGAACCTTCCAGGGTATCACCGAGCGTCTCGTGTGCGAGTAAAACCCTTCCATATGGAGGGCTGCGGGTGCGTCCCTGTAAGTTATCCGCGGCAGCCTCCCATTATTGTCCAATAAAAGCAGTTGGCGCCATGTGAGCCGTGCATGTCACCACCGACGGCTCCCACTGTCTGCTGCGCTTCCGCCCTGCACGCGGAGGATCCACCGGCAAATGTGGATTAATAACGCCACCGCGGTGAACACGCAAACCTCCGGCACACACGGGGAAATAAAGAGGGGGTGGGGGCGTGTTTGGAAGAATACCTGACAGACAAATAAACTCAACAATGCATTCTCATGTATAATGTATAGGAGGAAGGCCGCCTGCCATACCGTTTACACACAAAGGCACCTTGTTTAAGACTCAAGTGGAGCCTGGATGAGTCATTACAATGGTTGGTTTTTTTCTGGTAGCGATATTTTACCCATCAGCAGAATAAAAACAACTCTCCACACAAATGCCTTTGCACGGACAAACACGCATCAACCCTAGCTCGGTGAAGCTGTTTTCCGAAAACACACCAAAGGTTAATCGCACGACATTGTCATCCCGCTAAAACTAGCGCTCCGAGGCCTGGACAAACAAACCTGGCTGATAAGCCCGGCGGTGGCATCAAAGCCTCCCAGATTATAGATTACCATCAAATCAACCGGTGCGCCGCAGCGACGGACAGGCACCTGCTACTTTACTGTAATGCCCCTACAGGCTGGTGATTAGTGCAGGGAGTGTGTGTGTTTGTGTGTTCATGTGTGTGTCTGGACCTCGATACACAACAGCTTTTAATCAAGGTGAGAGGAGCTGGCGCGACAATGGGATGGCGGGTGATATCCGACTGCTTTTTTAAGCTCTTCCATGTTTGCGTGTGCACAGATCTGAAGGTTAACGTACTGTACATCTGGTCTGTGGTTATCTGTGTGCACGTGTTTATGTTTGTGCAGCTATGTCATCCAAGTGCGGCTCTAACAGACCATAAGTAGTAACCAGTGTTTGAACATACAGTGTTAGAGTGGCACAGTGCCCACCAAAAGGACCGTACAGTGACAGCAGTGCAGTGTGTTGCCTCTGTGCCCCCGTCGCTCGGCTCTGGCAGCAGCAGTGTGAGGATTAAGGAAAGTCCTGACCTCCTCATCCACCTCTCTTTAAAGCCTCCGCTCGTTTTAAATGGCTTCTCCAAAACTAACTGGCTGGATTACTGTTCAGGTGCTCACCCGATCCCCCGCCCACCTCTGCTGAACACAACACAGATGTTGTGCACACACTAGAGATGCTCCGAGCAGCGTTTCTCCTTTACCGACACTGATTCTGATACCTGAACTTACTTAACAGCTGATGTCTCTGGTTATACATGCAGAGAATTAATGCCATAAAACTTCATTTCATCATCTAGTTTGACAGAAGATCTCTAACACACGCGCCGATGCACCCGGTGACACGCACTCCACGAGTAAAAATGCACACACGTGCACTAATACACAAAATGATCTCTCAATACAAGATTCATCAATGCTCGTTGTTCCAACAGGTCTCCAACCGGTCGCACCGTTTATAACCGATGGAGAGGCAGCAAGTACAGTCCAGCGAGGGTTAGGAGAGAAAGAGAGAGAGAGGAGAGAGACTGTGAGGAGGACAGTCCACGGGATATGCTGGTATTCAATTTACCTGCTTCACACACACACTCACACACACACCCACACACACACGCAGAAACACAGACACACACACACGCACGTCCCTCCCCACACCCTCAAAATTCCACCAGCGGGGCAGAAATGCTAACTCCTGTCTGTCTCCCTGCCGGAGTCGCTGGCGTAGCACTTTTCTCCATTTTAACCTTTATCTCACTCCTCTCCTCCCATCGTCTGCTGTCCTCCTCTCTTTATCTCTCCTTTTTGTCAAACATCCTCCTCACAGGCAAACACGGTTGTAAAGGTGGGAGATGCTGATATTGTTTGGCCTGTGTATCAGTGTGTGTGTGTGTGTGTGTGTGTGTGTGCGTGTGCGTGTGTTTGCGTGTGTGTTCTACATGAAGTACTATATGAGAGAGCCCAGGGGCTTGTATTGTAAGGTAGATTTTGGCACACAGACCTTTCTGTGCACATGTGTACTCTCTGAGTGTGTGTGGTATTGTTTTTGTACCTTTTTGTTCTACGGTGTAAATATTTGGGGGTGATTGCGAGCTTCCTCAAATGAGGATTTCAAGGTTTTTTACCACATTTGAATGCCACTTTGAAAAGTAGAGACAGAATTCAATAAACACAAAAATAATTACAACCTTAAACGGGTCTGAACTGAATACAGAGCGGGTTGAATCCTCACTGGTCCACCGAGAAATAGATTGAATATCCACGGAGCTCCAAAAAAGTCTAGTATATTTATTTGAAGACATCAGAAAAAGCACCTCTACCCCCGTATTGTGTCTCCTTACGGACTCACCGTAATCTGTTTTGTCACAAACTGGACTCGGTTATCAGAAGAGCCCTAACATGCATATTTCATTCACCAGCGCCCATTAGTTATGCACAGACGACTAGGTAGATACACTCTCGCCGCGGCCGTTTGTCTTTCTAATGGAGGGGGGACAGAAGCGACTACAGGCAGAGAACAACTCTCATGCTCCTTTAATGGGAATGAATAAAGGATGAGTCGAGGCTCAGACACCAGGTTAAGACGCTGTTTAGCACCTCTGGCCCTGCGCCCGGGATTGGAGGCAGGGACGGAGGGAGGGAGGGAGGGAGGGAGGGAGGGAGAGATTGTAGCGGGAGGACAAAGAGAGGGATGAGAAGAGGACGTCGGGATACACTGATGTGCCGGTGGCTGATAGAATAGATTTGCTGTATTGTTGGCTTAAGTGTAACATGATGTAAGAAGAGGACATTGTGACAAATAGATGTTTTTAGAGACTAACGGGGCTTTGAACAGTTTAACACCACCACCCTTAAATAATTCATTTATACCAAAACCATACAATTAGTCATCTTTTGCTCGATCTGTGTACAAAAAGGATCCAATTCAGTGGTTGTAAGGGCATTTTTTCCACAGTAAACTCAAAGTAAAAAGTGGAGAAAGCTCCTTGTTGACACTGAGTCTGGTTCCATACGCCTCCACAGACCTCTTCTCTTTGATCCACCTTGGGAGAAAATGAAAGGCACGAAGAGCGAGAGACAGAGAGAGAGAGAGAAAACAGGGAGGTACAGGGACCTGAGAGGAGGGATGATCTAAAGCAGGTGGTTTCAGGGAGAAGGTAGGAATGGACAGGTGGTGGTGGGAGTGGGACACCGTGGCACTGCCGTTTACTCAGCTTTGCCAACAGCCGTCCATCGGTAACACCGAGGGCTGAGAGAGCAGGGGCGGTGATGGCTAAACCTGCCAGTCTGCTACCTCAGACAGTCATAATGGCTGCCACCTGCCCCGGGTTACAGCGGCTCGACAGACCTCATGGCAGCAGCCGGCGACACCTGCGCTCAACAGTCAGATCACCACATCAAAACAAGCCTGAAGGATTAGACCGCCGCTGGGAGCCGAGGGCGCCTGAAGAAGCCACAGGCAGACAGACAGAGAGACGCTTTTTCAGGAGGCTTTTCTCTCCCCGCACTGAGGCCAGTGGAAAGAGCCCCATCAGTGCCGTGAAGGCCAAACCCTTTCATTAACGTGAGAAAGTCAATTATCTTTGGCTTTGCACCATCAGTGTAAACATCGCTTCACCTCATACTGGTGGTTTACAATACAACACTGGAAAAGGGTACAGCGGTAAAGTGTTCAGTCCTGTTTGGTGATAATGACAGCTCCCCCGACGCTGCGTGTTTTTCACATAAAAGAGAAACACGCGGAGCGGCGTGACGCTCTCCTGCACTCCCGAGCTTTCAAAGTCTGTGGAGTACTCGAGGAGCTGTGGGTGATGTCTGGTGCCATGTGACATGGTGTGAGTGCATCTTATTTTAGAGTGAGAGGTTGAGATAAGGTGTTAGGAGGAAGGGAGGGAGAGGAATGCTGAGCTGTCCTTGTAAGCCTCGACGCATCTCCCCTCCCAGGTTAAATTCTTTGATTGCAACCGCTGCTGCCGTGCCAATGGTCAAAGAGCCCCCTACTGCATTTAGTCACTGTGATACAATCCATTTCAAACTGCACACATCTATCCTGCAGTAGTCTTTCGCTTTCTTTGAGTGATCCTGAACTCTGCAAATGCACGCTCTTTCTCTCTCCTCCTTCTCTGTCTTCCTCTCTCTCTCTCTCTCTCTCTCTCTCTCTCTCTCTCTCTCTCTCTCTCTCTCTCTCTGTCCCACACAGCAGTTTATTCAGCTGCCATGTTTACATTCCTGTTCAGTCAGCCTCTCCCAGGGGAGGATGACTGGATCTGAGCACTGTGGCTCAGCCTCTCTCTCTCTCCCTCTCTCCCTCTCTCTCTCTCTCTCTCTCTCCCTCTCTCTCTCTCTCTCTCTCCCTCTTGGCTCAAGTCAGTTACATGAAGCTTGCAACAGATACTTGTGGCCGACACAAACAAGGATACAGTCGAAATTTGGGGTATTTTGCTCGGGCCTGCGGAGGAATATGCGTATGCAAACATGAAACCAGGTTTTAAGGAAATGCGAGATGAGGAACTTGTGAAATCACTCAGAGACTTGTTGCTCACCCACGGCAAAGAGAAGCACTCAGTGGATCTTTTTCAGCAATGAGGAAACCTTAATGCCTGTCTCTCAGCTGTCCTGCACGGGCAAAGTAATGGCGACTATGGGCGGGGCCGGGGGGAGGCTAATTGGATGGAGCTATAGGACGTCCTGAGCGCTCAGGTCCCTGGCACTTCACTGGCCTCATCATTAGACTGACTGGCTCCTGTGGCCTCCGGCAGAGTGCTGTCTGCACGCCCTAATGACCACTGACTCACTCAGCGCGCAGCACCGCCGCCACATTAGCCCAGCCCAGAATAGCCCCAAATAAAGAGAGATGAGAGGGGAGTTGGGATGTTAGGCGCCCCTACAGTCTTGTAAGACATTACTCCAGGACACACACGATTGTGCCGCGTTCAGTTCAGTTCAGTTCAGTTCAGTTCCCAGCTCAGTGTTCTCATTTGAAGTCTGAATGAGTCTAGTTTAACACTATTTAAAGGTCCCATATTGTAGAAAGTGTCTTTTTTGATTAGAAAGCAGACTGAGCTGATATATAAATACTGTGAAAGCATCAAAACGCTCCAGTCCACAGTGAAATGCAACAGCCTGTATTCAGAAACTGTGTCTTGAAACGAGCCGTCAGGACTTCTGTACGGTTGTGATGTCACAACTACACTATATATAGGTAGGAAGTGCTGCTACAGTGCTGCTACAGTCTTGCAATGACGATGCAAAGATGGGGTAGACCCGGAAATGCTGACGGTGTTTTTTCAGGAGGGGGGTCTTAAAGAGACAGACGCTAAAACTGAGTGTTTCAGACAGAGGGTGAATACAGGTATATTCAGACAGACAGTGTGAGAAAAACAATGTGTTTTTAAGCATTAAAGTAAGTAAACGTGGTCTAGTATGAATTAGCATAATATGAGACCTTTAATTTCTTCTTTGCATTAACAGTAATTGTCTTAATAATCGTTCCTGCCTGTAGAATTGTTCTGACTTGTGAGTGATGCTCAACCCTTCTGGTTAATACAGGAACAATATCCATAGTGTCCATATTGATAAATGAATAGCCACTTAAGTTGATTTATGTCATATGTTTGTTTGAGGAGCCATGATGTTGCACTGTAATGTCTTACATTTGCATGACAAGTCATCAGGTCATGAAGGAAAATTCAAAATAAATCAAATAACTTTCAAACACTGAAAGTGAACCGTGAGTACTCAGCTCATTTTTTCATTCATATGAATAAGACTGGAAAGTTATTAACCTAGTTGATATGTCTCTAAGTCGGCCCCACTAAATCATCAATCGTGACGCAATCTACCCATGATGCAGTGGGCTGGTCAGAGTATTGGTACTGTTTGAACTGAGAGAGAAACTGTGCCTGTCTCTACACCGCTGAGAAGTACCGCCATGTTATCTGCCTGTATTACGTCACAATAATGAGACTATCATGTTGTAACAGTGAGTTGTGATGCAGAGTTTAAAGGAATACTTCAACGTTAAGAATGAGATGAGAGTAGTGATGCCACTGTTGTGTCTGTACAGTAAATATAGAGCTAGAACAAGCAGCCTGTTAGCTTAACGTAGCAGAAAGACCAGAAACAGGGGGAAACAAAAAGCTTGGCTCCGTCTGGAGGAACCCTCCTGAGTTTCTGACCTGACACAGTAACGGCCAGTTTGCCAGGCTGCTAATGGAGGAAATCACTACGCCCGGAGAAGAAATAGTCCTGCACATAACCCCCCTTTGAAACCGCAAATTGTTATTTCTACTCTTGGGCTTTTGTACTAATTAAACAAAGATATAAAGAAGGAAAAGTGTGACATGTTAATTAATTAGAGAGCTGCTAAAACAGATCCTGTTACCTTTGGACGCAGCCCGGCTATCTGTTTCCAAAAATGAGTTTCTGAAACAATACAGAGCCTGGCTCAGCAGATAGCTACGGGTTAACCAGGCTGTAAAACCCACATGATGGCAGGACAGAGGACGGCTCTGTGTTCAACTGACCACAGGGGGTAGGAGGAAGTGAGAGAGAGGGAGGGAGGCAGGGAGGGAGGGAGACAGGGAGAGTTTTGTAGTGTTGTCCTTCCAATAAGAAGATAGCAGTAGATCTCCTCCAGCAACACCTCTCCACTCTCTGTCAAGTGTTGACTTTAGGTGAGGAAAAACAGTGGGTTTGGATGATGGACAGGACAGTCTGAGCAATAAATGGATTCCATAAAGAGGCAAGTAAGGATAAAATGGGAAGATACGGAGAGAGAGAGAGAGAGAGAGAGAGAGAGGGAGGACACATCTGCTAGGGATTTGGGACAGGGCGATTTCACCTTCTGTCAGGAGAGAGAAGAAAGAGAGAGGGGGAGCCAGTGTGAAAGAGACATGGCCTCTCAAAGATACACCAACCGAGTGCAGTATCAGCCAAAAATACTCCTCCTCACAAGTCAATACTGCGCATCGATTACTCCTGTGCAGGGCTTATGCAACATCACCACCTCAGCGTACGACTATGGTGAAATCACTGTGTGCACGCTGGGGTTTGCGCGGCGACCCGCTCGCCCTGTTGAGACAGGAAAGTAAACTCTTCGTGTGTGCCACAGGGGCCTTAAATCAAACTGCACAATGTGAAGTGATGGCCTGGACACACTGAGGGAACTGTGCTCTCGTAGAGCCATATAAAGACGGACGCAAGGAGGGAGTGCAAAGGACGTAGCAGGGACACAAGAGTGTTAAATGTTTGCGTGGTTCTTGCGAGAAGACCTCGACCACTGAAATGACTTGGTAATGAGAAGTAATCCAGAGCGACAGGGAGCTGAGGTGGATGTCCAGGTGAGGAGGACGGAGGCAGAGTGTTGGTGAGACACACACTCTCACCCGCTACCCCTTTTCCTCCTGCTCTTAGTCCGGCATCAGCTCTGCTTCTCCCCTCTCTCCCTCTCCTGAAACCCAACGCATCACCATCTCCATCGGGACTCTGATGTGAGCTCGAAGACGGCCGCGCTTAATCGATAGTGCCAGGTTGCCAAGACAACCTTGATTTCCTGTCGCCGCTTTTGCCGAGCGCCGGTGATTGCGCCGGGTGTCCGTTGCACCTGCCGCCCTCTCCTCCTCCTCCTCCTCCTCCTCCTCTTCCACTGTCTCATCAAGCGCTCCTTATCCCTCGCCTCCCTCCCGTGCGCCCTCCTCACGCCGTATAGCCACCAGAGACAAAAGAAGAGGACAGATATACGGAGATACAAAGGCAAAACAGATTAGACCCAAGAGGTTGGGTTTGGACAATCAAAACAGAGTATTGTGCGTGAGGCCACATGTCTACACGCACACACACACACACACCCACACACACACACACACACACACGTGCATGCAAATACACTTAAGCAAACACACATGCCCTGTCACCCTGAACAAAAGCGAGCTGTGACAGTTATCATATCTACCTTGGAGGGTGATGTCATTGCACCTGGGGAGCGTTTACGATCAGTCCTCTCGCACACACACACACACACACACACACACACATCATCCCCCCTTGCCTCTTTCCTACAGGAGGGGTTGGCACCTCCTTTTTTTTTTCATTAATGGAGAGCTCATTAATCGTGGCTGATAACGAGGACGTGGGACAGGGACATGATTAAGGGGCTCTCTCTCCTTTAGCTGGGCGCCCTTGGGGATAAACAGCCCAGGGTGTGTGTGTGAGTGTGTGTGTGTGTGTGTGTTCTGTGTGGGCCGCATGTTAAAACAGGTAAAGGACACACAGCGAGTGCTATCTCTAGGACATCTGTGGGGTAGGATACTACACGTGTTTTCACTTTTTACTGATTATAGCCACAGTCAGTGTAGTCACTCGTAGCCCGCTGAGAATCCCAGTCTTTACCTTTCTCATCTGTGTCTGTGCGTAAATCCCTTAAAGATCTTAGCTTGTCCTCATGAGGATTCCCCTACGGCGACAGTTTAATACTGAAGGAGAAGCTTCAGCTTAAAACAAATCTCCGGAGGTTTTATTCCCTACGTCTGCAGCATGTGAGGACGCAGACTCCTGAGCTTTCCACACGCGCTGAAGTCTCTCTCATCACCGCGAATAGAGAGACAAATATTTTGATTGAAGTGAAAATGTGTATATTCTATGATTGCTGTTTTAATCAAAGCCTGTGCCTGTGAAGGAGCCTCATTTCTGTGCATTATCTGGTAATTTGTCAATTCAATAGTGCGTCAGGCTGAAGTGGAGTCATATTAGCTGCTAGAGTGAACAATATGTATGCCAGACTGAGACTAATTTCTCACTGTTGCACATTCTGTAGACTATGAAATTGTTGATTGTAAGTTAAGAGAGTCATATGATTTTCTCTCTGCTAGTCTGTGCTGTGTGTGTGTCTCTGTGTGTGTGTCTGTGTGTGTGCGTGTGTGTATGTGTGTGTGTGTGTGTGTGTGTGTGTGTGTGTGTGTGCGTGCGTGCCTGCAGTCTCCTGTTATGTTTTTGTGCCGAATTGATCTGTTTCAGACGTCTGAGACGTTCATAAAGAATTTAAGCCCGAGAGGTCGTGGCACCCTCAGTAGCAAAGGCACCGTTCTGTCAAATGTGACGGGTTCACACCTATCTTTCATGGATTTGGAAACACACACACACACGGACATTTGTGACAGTCGTACACAGTGTATGTCGATCACCACCCGTCCAACAGAGTGTCACAGGTGGCCCTGCTTACGGGTAAATCGCAGTCGGCAACTGTTCATTTTGATACTATTTATGATTATTATGAACATTTTATTAAAGGTCCCATATTGTAAAAAGTGAGATGCCCATTTTTGTTTTTTTAAAGCAGGTTGAGGTGCTATACAAATACTGTGAAAGTATCAAAACTCTCGATCAACAGTGAAATACCCACAGATGTGCACAGACAGAAACTGTTCAAACGAGCCGTCGGGACTTCTGTACGGTTGTGATGTCACAACTGTACTATTTAGTGCCACCACAGTGCTGTTACAGTCATTCCCCCGGGTACAGTGACACTGAGAGCACAGACGCAGGAGACCTGGGAACGCTAGCCAATCAGAACAGACTGAGCTTTAAAGAGAGAGCGTTTCAGACAGAGGGGGAATCCAGGGATATTCAGACAGTATGGACACATTACAGCATGTAAACATGTGCAAAATTAACTAAATAAGGGACCTTTAAGGAAAATGATTCTATTATACTACACATAGTTTAGTTCAGTAGTTGAACTTGGGGCGGCAGTAGCTCAGTCCATAGGTGACTCGGCTGGGAACCGGAGGGTCTCCTGGGCACTGCCGAGGTGCCCGAACCCCCAACTGCTCGGGGCGCCGATCCATTGGCACCCCCCTCGCTCTGACATCTCTCGATTTAATCGCATGTATATAGGTCCTGTTTGTGCATGTGTGTGTATTTTGGGCCTGTGTGTGTGTGTGTGTGTAACATGAATTTCCCGTTGCGGGATTAATAAAGTAATTCTTCTTCTTCTTCTAAAAGTTTAGTCGTCTATTGTTGAGTCGTCACAACAGACTAACTATCAGCAAAGTACACACTTGCTACAGAGAGGCCAACAACACTTCTGACTAACAATAAGAGTAAGGTTAGTGCAGATCACTAACTTGGTGGTATGGTGCGTCGAAGTAGAGGATCGCACGCATGTAACGCATGTAAGCGATCCACAAACACAACGGGATGTTATAACGTCAGCCAGAGAGCGCAGATCAGTCCACATATACATAAAAGCTTTGTAGTACAGCAATCGTTTAGTCTTACACACACATTAAATCCAATCTGTCTGGACCAGGACCCTAATCCCCTCTCCACGGCCATGGAGACAAGCAGACAGTAATCCTCCATATTTGTATATTAATAGCCGGGGTCTCAGAGGGGCCTCTCTATATATCGTGATGTATGTTTTATTAGTTGGGTAATCTGCTTGTCGATCAGAGGACCTGGTCCATTTAAACCTGGGTTTTAATAAAAACACAAGCGGCCCTGCGTGAGGGATAAGCTCCCCAAGGACACGGGAAAGAGCATTGCTGGGTTCAATAGACTCATCATCCACAATAAACAGCTTTACATCAATGTTATCTGTCACGGGGCAATACAATTATTAGGTGGAATTCAGCCGCGGGCTTCTGCCTTCTCCTAAGACGAGGGCTAGATAAAGCCTGACCCAAATACAAGCCCGCTACCTTGTTACCATAATGCATGCTTCAATCAACTCTAATGTTATTTCTGAGGGTGTGCTTCAGAGTCACCGTGCGTGTCCATAACAATCCGTATCGGCCGGAGACTTTCTCCCTGTCCTCCTGAGGACTTGACCCTGGGACGCTCAGGTGGAACACATTTGGTTAAGATGCCGCTCCACGTCAGCAGACACGACCAGGAGAGCGCAGGGATGAGATTCCTTTGGATCTGAATCACGTCGGAGTCGTCTGCTCACCTCTCAGCCCGTCTAGACGCTGTGTCACCGGCACACACACACACCCCCGCCGGACGTCTGTCCCGATTCGTAGATTTATCAGACAGCCATTCGATTACAAGGGCACTGCTTTAAATTAGCAGGCGAGTCAGGGAATGATGGAGGTGGGCTGGACAGGAGCGCCATTACAGTGGAAGGGACACTGCCCCTTTTGTTTACCGATGACCCGCAGTCGCCAGCGATCACAGTGACATCTGTAATCATTTCAACTACAAGTGCTGATGCAATTTAACCGGCTATCTTTAAAATATTTGACTCTAATACAGAGGTATGTGGCGTCGGCGTGCAGGCGCAGCTTTATGGCGGGCATCAATCAAAGTGACTTCCATTGGATAAACAAACAAACAGCTTTCAAACATCTGGCTGGGAGAGATAGAGGGAGAACTGGAGAGGCACCCCGGGGAGATGTGTGGTTGTCCTCTGAGATCTGTTGATTAGGAGGAAGGATGGAGGGAAGGGCGGACAAATGAAACAGAAAAAGGAGAGAGAGGAAGAGCCCGTTCACGCTTCGGCCAGAATTCAGGTGGAGGTCAGGAATGCACTCACAAACCACGCTTAACACTCTGAGCTACACACACACACACACACACACACACACACACACACACACACACACAAACATGGCCTTTAAATGCATTGCAGCCAGACCATGTGACTCTCACGGGGTAGTCTCATGGGAGCATCCCCCACCCCTGGTCTCTCCCTGATGGACTAAAACAACAGGAAGTCAGCCTGGCCTGCAACATCACACCACACCTACAGATAACTGCTCCCTCTTTCACACACACACACACACACACACACACACACACACACACACACACACACACACACACACACACACACACACACACACACACACACACACACACACACACACACACACACACACACACACACACACACACACACACACACTTTTCTACACTGTTTCTACTTATTCACACAGAATCATCCACACCGATGCAGAGAGGCACACCACTTCAGCCTTCCTCATCATTCCCATGTTACATTAGCGGCAGCCATTTATCAGTGATCACGCTGAAGTCTAAGTTTAATCTCTCAAAGTGTGCTGCGTGGTGCGGAAGAATCGATGGCACGCTGCCCGCTGATGCTGGCGTCGGTGGCGAGCGAGACGCGCTGCAGCCTGGCACTGAAACAAGGAGAGACCGAGGCTGGCAGGGGGTGGGCTTTTTCAGCCACTGAATAGCCCTTGTTTATCTAGGCCCCTATGGGAAGTCAGGACACTGCAGTGAATAGGAGCCAGTTAGCAGCGATGGCATAATAGGACCAGGGGGAGGACGGGGACGGGGACGGGGACGGGGACGGGGGGGGGGGGGGTCATTGAAATTCAGCACAGGGCAGCGTCAAGACAAACCATCACTGCCAGCTGTGGCTGCAACTCACAGGAGCAGGGGAGTGTTTTCTGTGGTTTGGGGTGAACGACGCAGCATTAGGTGACCAAAAAGTTTCAGATTAGTTACTCATCCAAAATACCAGATGAGAGGTGGAGAGGAAAGATCTTTCACAAAATTTGGCAACTGTTTCGCTAAACACAAGAGGCAATTTAAATGAACTTCCTCGTAAGAATGACACTGGCATGACAGGACTATTTTCTCTTTGGGCCTATGTGTCACGTGCCCTGGCTCTCTTTACGGGCAGCTCAGAGGTGACTGGAAGCACTGGGAGCCGTTGGGTTGACACAGTCGTAGTGTTCTTCTGCCCTATTTCCAAGTCTCAACGGTATGGCAACAAAAAAACTGCCCTTCCCTTGCGCCACTTACATTTACAGCGCCAAATCTTTTTCGTGTGTCTGAAAAGAGACGCTGTTTCTCTCCGCCCTCTGTGTGCTGTGAAATAGACGGGTCTGCCGCTCGCCATTGATTCTTTTCCCGGGCTTTCATGTTGTCTGCCCCGGCTTGTGGTCTCCGCGGCCCCTTACGAGGAGCCTTAAATAGGCTGCCACAGGTGCTGGGGGGCCGGGTAGGTGAAGGAGGGGTGGAGGTGGCCTGGACGGGAGCAGGACCACAGGAAGCCTCTTGTTTTCACAGAGATAAAGGGCTTTCAGGTTGCATCCTGGGCCGTAATCTCTCACACACTTCCTGGTTTTGTTCGCGGAGAGGCAGGAGAAAATGACAAACTAACCTTTCGCCCTGAGACGCTGATCGATAGCTCCCGATGAGACAGGATGTGTGTCTGCCGTGGGTGGATTTGAAGAGCGCAAGATGACACAAAATGACAAAGAGACAGCGTGGATGATGATTTTGAGCGGTGTTCATTAATAGCCCTGATTTATGGGTTCATTTATGCCGAGTGCTGGTTCATTACTGATGATGATTATAAAAGTGTGCATATAATTTCTCTCCTGACCTCTTCATTTGCTTTTAGAGCACAATTAACATTGTTCCGAGCTCTTACATCCTCATTACAGGAAAGATAACGCTCCCTTCCTTCAAATTCAGGCTCCTCCTTAACCAGTCACTTAGTGTTGGCCTTGGGTTTAAAAAAGAGCCATTTAATAGAAATTTGCATGAAAGGGGTTTATTGAAAAGTTGGCATTGAGGAGAAGCGCAAAACTTCCGAAGAACAAGCAACACATTCACACGTTTACAGCGAAAAAAGCTCACATTCCTCCTCTTTTCTCTGCTGCTCACACACACTCTCTCTCTCTCTCTCTCTCTCTCTCTCTCTCTCTCTCTCTCTCTCTCTCTCTCTCTCTCTCTCTCTCTCTCTCTGTCTCTCTGTCTCTCTATTCTGAACATGTCCTTCTGGAGAAGGCCAGCATTTGACCGTGAGCCACACCCTGTTCTCCTGCCAGAGGAAACTTTCAATCTCCGCCTCTCTCTCTCTCTCTCTCTCCCTCTCTCCCTCCCTCACTCTGGCCGTAGCTCTGGCTCTCTTATACTTTTGTCAGGTGTTATTTATGAGCGCTGTGTAGCTGAATTGCTGCATGCCTACAGCACCTGCTGGTGTTGGAGACTCGGAGCCAAGGCAGCTGCCAGAGAGAAATGGAACGGGAGAAAGAGACACGGCAAAAGGGGAAGAATACGCTGGCAACGAGGAGCTCAGGGAGGAGCCAGAGAGTGAGACGCTTTATGGGAAACGAGAATGAGGGGGTCACAGAAGGAGAGCGGAGGCGAGCACCTGATGGTCGGGCCAAAGGGTGGGGCTCTGTCGATGTTATAAGTACACTGGCATGCGGCTAACAGATCACACCACTACTGATTGGTGTTATGAAGGGGAACAGTGGGACAGAACAAACAAACAAGTGATGAGCAAGCACTAATTGATGGTGTCGTACGACTCTAAATATGATCAATTAAAGGCCATGCTTCATTGACTGGAAGGCAAAGGCGCCGGCGTCAGTGTAACTAGAGAGGGGAGGGCGCTGTCAGCATGAGTAAGAAGACAGATGTGTGATCGCCTGGCTACGGAGATGCGAGGGCTTCTACTCCCTTCACTACCTACAACACACACATCACGCACGCATGCATTTATGTAGGGCCCCGGTGTGTTTTGACTGTAAACACCTGAGCGCTGGTAGTGGTGAGCTGAGCGAGGACAGGTGGGCTGAGACGGGTCAAAGGGCACAGGCTTCATTCCAGTTCCCAGAGTCATTAAGACCCAGTGTTAAAAAAAAAAGCTGCACCATGTTCTTTGCTCTAGAAGACGTAAAGGGTGGACAGCCTACATTTACAGGTTGGTCAACAAGAGTACTGTACGCAACATCAGATCCAAGGTTAAATGTGACAAAATACCTCAAATTAGTAGAACGAATAGTGACACCCAAGTGGTAGAAATAAGAAACATAAGGAGTGATGTACTTTGCTTTCCACTGCGGATAGCATCCCCTCAGCGGAGGCAAGATTTGCAGCTGATCGCCATAGCGACGCCACGTGAAAATGGCCTTGACATCCACTTCAACATCACACTCGTACTTCTAATTCCACTTTCTAGTATCGGCTCAGCTTCCTGAAGGTGATAATAGAAAAGTGTTTTGCTACCGACCTAAAGCCAAAAGAGAGCAAGTCGAGGCGAGTTGTGCCGTGCCGTGCCGTGCCGTGCCATGCAGTGGAAGGGTGGCATCCACCACTGACCTATAGTTATCACATCTGTCATTTTGAAAACATAACTTTTATCCGTCTTGTTGTGATATGTGTACCGCTCTAAAGAACTACTGTCAGTTTAGCCCAGGCTGCGTTTAACGTTTGTATTGTCTTACTCACAGAGACGTACTGTATCTCTCCTCCTACAATAGTCAATGACAATGTCAATGTTTCCAGGCTTGGCTGCCTCCTTCGGTTAGGTCCCACTAGCGGGGTCATCGGGAGCCCAACAAAACACTCATGAGTTAAATGATGCTCCCTGCCTCCCTCCGTTCTGCCCTCCCCTCTGTTTTCAGGCTGACCGTTCTCCTCTCATTAATCCTGTGTGGATGTTTATCCATGTTGACATTCAACATAGCAGCCGGCCCTCTCTCTGACTAACAAACAGGGTGACTAAGGGTTTTTTTTTTTTTCTTTTTTCTGGAGCTGTCACAGGGCTGGCCTAGCCTAGCCTAGCCTAGCCTAGCCTAGCTAGCTCGCCGGGGCATTTGATTTGTCAGTCACATCACAGTCTGTGCCACTGGAATAGGTGTGTGAATATGAATGTGTACCCCCTCAGGAGGGCCATTATCAGCTCTGTGTGCTGGAGAGGAAAATCAATATGGTCATCATAGCAGGCTGGCAAAAAGCCAACCGCCAGGCTGTGTTCAAGCACAACACATGGCAGCAGATTACTACTCATCTGATGTCATCTGGCTTCATCCCCGCAGACAGAAACACTGAGGGGCTAGAGTAAGGTCAAGCACATTTAAAAAGGCACTAAATACCAACATCTGTGTCAATAAGATGTTACAAAAGACACCCAAACCCACAGTCAGGTGGTCTGAAGTGAAGCTGCAGCAGAGGTTTGCCCTGATGAGTTTTTACCATAAACACAAGCTGGCGTGAGAGCCCCTCACCGGGCCCGCCTTCTGCCTATTGTGTCAGTCCAGTCTTTTTCATTAACCGCTCCACTGAGGACCACGAGGGAGGGGAGGGGGTGGATGGGCGGGAAGGGTACGGAGGAGGTGGTGGTGATGATGATTGGGGGACGAGGAGGAGTCGGCAGACGGGCCCAAAGGGACTCGGTGTGGACCCGGAGAGTAGCCACCAAATACATGATTAAAAACACACATCAGCAGGCAGCGCTGGGCGCACCATACACAATATTTACCTCCACCAGGACGGCAATTTAGAGGTAATCTCTCCCTCAAGTATACACACTACTAGAGAATATTATCTCTCGACCCTACACTTGTGGGGAGGGGCTGGGAAGGAAGGGAACAAGTTAATGCGGAAGAAAAGAAGAATATACACGGAGAGTGTGTGGGGCTGAAGTCATCTTGCAAAACACACCTGTCTGCCCGTGATTCACTGCTTTGGAGGGAGCAGAGGAGAGGAGGGCAGAGGAGGCTTTGTATGTTTTCTGCTCAGTTAGCTTACATGATGCACTTAACTGAGCTCTCCTCCCCACATCGCAGTGCAACAAACACAGCACAAGAGTGTTGAGGGTCAAGGCTGTCAGAGCTGCTGCAGACCAACACTCAACAACCAGCATGTGCGTATGGATGTTGGTCCACATGTGGTGTCGCAGGGCAACAATTCTGGTTACAGTAACTAAAGGACCTTTAACACACGGCAAGAAGAAGTCCAGGCTGTTATTCTGGGGGGGGGGGGGGGGTGGGGGGGGGGGCACATTTTGCTCTAGAGCAACGGTTGTGTTTTCGTTCAGCCCACTGAGCTTATGCGTCGCTTCAAGCTCCCACCGCCTCATCCCTGCATTACCCCCCCTGTGCACAATATTTCTGTCCTTTCGGGGAGAGTGTTGGCGATCTGCGGATGGCTGCGTCAGCGTCAGTCAGGGAGCCTCCGAGGTGCGCGGCCCCATCACATTGTCCTGTCATGCAGATGGACCCCTCATGGCCCACGCTGGGGATTTGGGGAAACTCCTGCCTGCTGTGCCAAATTAAGCCTTCACCCTGACATTAAAAATAGCGCACTGGGTAGCACGTTGCCACTTTAAAATACACGGGATATAAATGCCACGGGGATGCGTCGGCGTTAGCGTTAAAGCGAGCGAGCGTGACGCAGACGTAGGCTACATATCCAAGACAAAAATGTCAAACGGAGTGTTGCAAAGCAGACTCTCGAGGGCCCGAGGGGCTGTGTGAGAGAGGGATTTGATGAATTCTGCGAACGTTCCATGGATTCCTCCCTCGCAGGGACCTTTGGGAAAAGAATGGGTCATATGCAAATGGCATGCACAGTATGGAGGAGAAGTTTCCCACAAGCCGAGTGTGAAAAGGGCTCTCCCTCCCCATGCCGGGCCCGCTGAATGGGCCTTTTCTTCTGCCACTGAAAGTGTATGAGGTAGAGCAGGCAAACTGCAAAGGTAACTAGGCTCTTTCTCCTCAGGCTTTCTCACTAAAGCCCCAACACACAATGGTTCATTTAAGCATTCAGCCACACAAACCCCAATAAAGCACATCCAAGCGCAGTTAAGGGGGTTACTGAAACTGACTCTGGGTTTAAAACTCCTTCTTTACGAAGGGAGAGCACCTTTTTATAGGCTAATGCTCTCAGCCTCCATGGGAGCAGCTAATCATTAAGCTGCCTTAACAGAGGTGGGAGTGTGGTCGTACATCACATCGTTTCACTTCCATCACATGGTCAGATGAGGACAGGCCTCTTCTCACCCCGATGGACGTGTTGGGACATGAAGCTCACCCAGAAACACAACTTTTTTTCCTGAATAACTTAACAAAAACAAACAAGAGTGACGATGATTTCATTAATTAAATGAATCAAATGTATGTATTTATACATATTAGAGCCAGACCGATACATCGATCAGCATATATTATCGGTCAGCTGATATTGTCCTATCACAGGCGTATTGGTATCTATTGGTATCAGTGTGTATGTTTGCAATATGACAACTTTCTTTAAAGAACATAAGCAGAAAACCATGCCTGGGGTCTTTTAGAAATGGTGTCATACAGCTATTAATTACATTTATATTAATTCAAATGCTCCGCAATGTAATACATTGTATATGATACATTGTATGTACGTAATACGTTGCATGTATAATGTGTAATGTGTCTATAATAAAGTCATTTGTTTGAGAAAGCAGCCTCATCAGTGCCTTTGCAGAGTCATATCGGTACAAAATGTCTATACCACACATAGATAATGGCTATTTTAGCTCCAGATCCAAAAATCACACTATTAGCCGCCATATTGTTTCATCTTTCCACTCTAAAATCGGTATCAGTCTCAAAAATCCCGCATCGTTCAGGCCCTAACATACATGTACACGTATGCTCCTAGTTTGGACTCCATCCCCCCTCTGGGCTCCACAGGGAGCCCACAGTTTAAGGGGTCAGAGAGGCTTGGACGGAGAGAAGGAGGGAGCGGAGAAAAAGCTGCAGCTCCAGCGCTCCCCCTCCTCCTCCTCCTCCTCCTCCTCCTCTCTTCCCTTTTCATTGAACAGACTTTAACACAAACACAATTGGACATGCTGGAAGCCTCACAATGGCACAGGAGGGGGAAAGTGAAGTCATACTCTAGGCACGCATGGGTGCCTAGGTCAGGGGGCAATCAACAGCACCCCTGGCTACTGTGTCTTAACCCCCCGAAATAAAGGACTGGCCCTGGAAGGAGGAGTGAGAGGGAAGAGACCGGGGAGCGCTGGAGGGGGGATTTCCTCCTTACTCGGCACTTTTGAGATGAAGCTGCTGAGGAAGTTGGTGCAAAGCAGTGAGATAAATGAAAAATTTCCTCCAAACTCTTCACACAACAGGGGTGGACCTTTTAAATGTAAACAGATGCCTTTTAAAACACTGGAGTGGCATGTGGCGCTACAGAGCCGCTACAGAGCCCCCCCCCCCCCCCCCCCCCCCCTCCCAAGTCTTCCCTCCAGCCAATAACACTGCGCCTGTTTCTCCTAGCAAACTGTAGCTACAGCTCCACTATTGTTTTTATTGTTCTCCTGCAAACTTACAGCATGTGGTGGCGTTTTGAGACGGAGTGAGCGGGTCTGGGGCACTGAGTACAGTTTGAGTATAGTTTTACCAGGGCAATAAACATGCTCTTCAACATTGCATGGCTGTTGCCGAGCACCGAACCCACAACCTCATTTTCCTTGTTTGATGGATGATTCACCAAGGTGTGTGTGTGTGTGTGAGAGAGAGAGAGCGTGCCTCAGAAAGAGAGAGAGAGAGAAGGGAAGACTGAAGACAGGGAGGAGAGCGAGACAGCTTAGGGGATGAGACAAATGACCCGTGTGATTTTTGTCAGATAAATAGAAACGCAACCTGCACACACACTCGTTTCAAGGTGTCTCCGTAACTGTTCCGCAAACATCGGCCCCCGGCTCCTGCGCATGGGTACACAACTGTCCCGGCACAGCCCTGTTTATTTTTGCAGGGAATGTTAACACCGGGCACATTCCTCTATTCCCAAATTGCTGTGTTAAATTACCGTTGTGGGGAACGGTTGCTATTCCTCGGGGGGGGAAGCGACAAAGGAAGCTGCAGTACCCCGCCGATTGCAAACACCTGTCGTCCTGCAGGCTGTTAACACCTCTCTGTTTACAGCGGGGAATGGAGCTCACCTTGATCTCGGCTCGCCACGCTCGCCAGGGACCCGGCAGAGCAGACTGACCAGAACAAGCTGGGCACAACTCGGGGGCTTCCTTAATTATAGGAGCCTGTACTTGTGGACGCGAGGCTGGAGTGGGTTTCTCCAAAGACAGCAGCACGTATTAAAATCCCAATCTGTTAGAAAACTGTACCAAAAACCAAGGGTATGAAAACACCATCGGCCTTCAGACTGACTCAACTGAGTAATCCCATTCATAGAGCAGAGATGTTGATTTACATGACAGATCAGCAGCAGCAGCCTTGTCAGAGGTGCTAGGAAGTGGGGACTTAAAAGCGGACCTTGGAGGCTCTTTGAAGCAAATGCAAATGAGGGAGAAGTCACAGGGAACCCATCTGTTTGGTTAAGGATGTGACTTTAAATATCAATAGGCCTGTGGCACTGTTTAATGAAAGCCTGTTAGTTAGAGTTAGAGGAAGAAAGAGTGGAAGAAAGGCAACAAATGACATCCCAGAGTAGCACTGCCTCTCTTTACCAAGGCAGAGATATCAGCACCTTGACAGCCGGAGCGTTATTGAAGGTGTGTCCACGCTGTGCACGTATGAAGCCGGACAAACGCTCCAGGGGAGGGGATGCAAAGCTGAACACACCCCGTAAAGAAACGACCTGACAGTGGAAAACAACCACAGCACCCATAAAAAACAAGCCCCTCTTCGCGTCATGCATCAGGTATCCGGGGGGAGTTCGCACGACCGCAGCACCGCTCAAGAACACACGCATTTCCTCACACTAATGACTGTTTTTACAGAAAGTAGTGCCAATTACCGAGCCCGTCCGTCCGCCCGTCCGTCTGTCCGTCCTCTATCTGACCGTACAGGTTTGTTTTGACCGAATGAATTCCCCCTGCGTTGCCCCAGTTCCTTTGAGCAACACTGGGTGGCACAACACTTGAGGGGGACAGCTCTTACAGACAACACACTTTGTCCGAACCGCGACAAAAACCGCTTTAGCTTTCTTAAAATAAAATATAATTATATAAAGTAAGTGGTTTGTCGCTCGACAGGTTCAACCCAGGGGCGTAAATACACGGTAAAATACGGCAAAACAGAGGTTGAAACTCGGCAAAGTCCTTTAGCTTTACCGTGACACTAAGACGAGTTAACGTGTACGTGTGTGTGTGTGTGTGTGTGTGTGTGTGTGTAATAGACATATAGTAACAGAGGATCCCCGAGCGGAGCCACACGGGCTACTTTGTAACCGTAAACACTGTTTCCACACCGCGACACAGACCCCCGTAGCTCCGCACACCGGACCGCAGCTTATGTATCCTCTTGTGTTATTAATATTAATTAAATATATATATATTAATAAAGCAAAAGACTGGCGGAGAAGACAAGAACACCGAGTGCGCCCTCGGTCCTGCGAGGATCAGGGTCCCCGGCGCGCGCCTGGAGAGGATCCGCTGCCCTTATATGGGCCGCGCTCGCCCTGCTCACACAAACAGCGCGTGAGATACCCTCGTCCCCCGGAACCTCCGTTACCTCCGTTACCTCCGTTACCTCCAGCCGTGTTTCTGCTGAGCTTTCTGCGGGCACTTCACCGCCCCGGACCCGCGGTCCAACCCGGGACGAGCACGGACGACACGGAACTATAACTATAATAAGTTGGAGGGTGAAGAAAATAGTGCGGTCCTTAAAAAACGTGCTCCGGCGCAACAACGCGCATTCTCCGTCCTCCCCTGCCTCTAAAACACCGTCCTGCTGTCGTCCATAATATAACCCCAAGTTGGAGCACGTATAGCGGGCACGGTTCAGTGAGGAGAACTGCGTTTCTCCAGCCCCGGTGGTGCAGCAACAGTGTCCTGTCGCTACCTGCTACGAGTGAGCGAAAGAAAGGGAGAACACCCCAAACAGTCGCGTTCACACACACAAGCGTTGTCCGACACATTTTCTGGACACAAACAAAGCAACGTCTTGTGTTGTTTTCAACCCGAATTTAGCTTAAGACGACCCGGGGTGTCGAGGACCGCAATAACAACCAGGTAGCCTGCGTGTTCCCCCCCTCACAAACAGGTCCGAGTTGAGTGCCGGGCTCAAAAAACTCGACAAAATGAAAGAAAATCAATGAGCACGGAGTCTGTAAAGAGGGTCAAAGTGTGTGTGAAGGGGCAAAAGAAGTATAAAGTGCAGACAAAAGCTGCTCCGCTCATTACGGGGTGAGGTGCGTATAACGGTCCCCGGTGCAGCGGACCGCTAGGCGGAGGGAGAGACGCGACCCAGGTATAACGGTACACCACATAGGGCTCTAATACAGCGCTCACTTGCTACTTCCCAGCACTTTCGGTGACTAAAAACCGGACTTGTGGGCTGCCAAAGTACTCGGTGAAATTACCGGGAGACGGGACACGCTCCGGACCGTCTCCCCGAAAGCAAAGCTCCGCGTCGGGAGTAGTTTAACTCACCGTTGTTCCTCCTCGGGTTCGCCTGCTTTCTGCGCTTACACCTGGGGCCATCCGCCATGATCCTTTCGTTGTGTCTAAATGCTGCCGGAGAGTCACCTCCTCTCTCACCCCCTCTCCCCCCTCCCTCCCTCCCTCCCCTTCACCTCCCCTTCTCCGCACCTGGTTTACGACACTCAGCTTTACGACATCACCTTCCCGCACCTCCCCGACCCACGCTGCCAGCACCGTCCATAGGCGGCTAAGTACTGGAAGTGAGGAGGGGGGGGTGACTGCAAGCGCGCTCTACCTGCCCAGCCTTTTTCTAATGTGTGTGTATTTAAAACACATTTATTTATGTCTATTTAGAGCAGAAAGCATTGTTTACAACACAAAAACACCCACTGTACCTCTTTTATTTAGGGTTTTATTGCTTGTTTTGAAAAAAAAACAAGAAAAAAGAAAAGAATTGTGCTGTATTTGGCATTTGTATTGACACACACACACACACACGCACACACACACACACACACACACACACACACACACACACACACACACACACACACACACAGTAGCCTAATTGGTTGAAGTCAGATTAATTATTCTGTGACATAATTAGTGCACAGTATGTCATTTTGCTACCTAACTTTGACCTACAGACCTGCCGCTTACATCACGCGCACGCATGTGTGTGTGTGTGTGTGTGTGTGTGTGTGTAGCACAGTAGGACAGAAACAGCAGACAGAGCGTGTGTTGGAGAGGAAGAGGTCATGAGACTGTCATCACTGATTCGATCCTCCACCTTAAGAAAAACCCTGCTGTTTTCCTGAGCACACACACACACACACGCACACACACACACACACACACACTAGTATAACAGAAGCCTCTGTGTAAATAGAAGAGGAAAAAAAGCTCCAGGATCACATGTTTGAGGTGAATTCTTCTGGAAACACATAGTGACAGGAAAGATGAAGTTTATGAACTCAGCGCAGAACGAGCGACGCTTCAGATCCCATGACATGCAATTATAGGTCAGAGGAGCTGCAGTCGCTGCCAGGCGGTGGCTATTCTCGAGGCGGATCACTCTAAGGTTTCTGGTGCTTGGACCTCTGGCATGTGAGAGGTGTTATCATCATTCCGTCTATTGTGGCATTAGGGCCGGGGACGCCGGTTTTGCTTTTGTTGTGTTGTGACTGTTAAATGAGGCCATGACATTTCGTAATCACTGGGAATTGTATCCATCACAGCACTATGGTCACTTTATTCTTCAGTATTCATCTGTTACACAGAGCTAGCATATACTTAGACTGCTGTTTTCCTGCCATGCACCACTATCACTTTATTATCTAGCTTATAGTTATATATTATATTTATACTCTATTACTGCACTATAGTTCTGTTTACGTCTGCTCATTACACACATGTATCATGTCTGACCTCATCTGAATCTGATCACTGTCCACTTATATCTTCTCTGCACTACAGTTCTGTTTATACCTGTTTCAACAGTCTACTGCATGTTTACATTGTTTACATCTTATACACCCGCTCACATGTCTGCTTACATCTGATACACGCATGTCTTTCTACATCTCACGCCGACGATGTATCTTACCTGTACTAACACACTAACATCCTGACACTTATTCTACCTGTACTAACACACTAACATCCTGACACTTATCCTACCTGTACTAACACACTAACATCCTGACACTTACTCTTCTTTTACACTTTATTCTTGTGTTAGGTTAAAATGTTTTTGTATAGTTGCACTGTCGTGATTTGCTGCTCTGTGTGCCCTGAATTGCCCCCCGGGGACAAATAAAGTTTTTTGAATTTGAATTGAATTGAATGTTTCAGGGAGCATGCGGACGTTAACCGCTTTAATCTCCATCTTTCCACAGGATATATTTGGATTGCACTTCCAGGAGTTCATCATTTAACCATATACTACATATTATGTCACGAGCTTACAGCCTTGATATAAATCTACCTATCAAGTAGTTCGACTCAAGGTAACAAACTCCCCATTGCTGGACGATCAGCGTACCATTCGGCTACATGTGACAGCTTGTATACGTATGATGGCAGATCTCTGGGCTGAATAATTCAGTAGCTATAGAGCAGGGCACGCTGCCCAGACAGAGAGTAATAGCTTTAGCATAAACAACACCTCCAAACTTGCTCCAGGTGGCCTCTTCCGCCAATAGACGGCCCGCCTGAGAGGGGACACGGTGAGGGGAGGGTGCCCAGACTCTCTCTCTCTCTCTCTCTCTCTCTCTCTCTCTCTGCCTCCCCTGATGAAAAAGCCCTCAGAAACAGTCTGCATCAGCAAAGATCAATGATGAGCCGCTCGACTGACCGTGCAGTCCTAGCGGTGCTCCCCGCACACCGCGCCTGGAAAAATAGGATGCTTGTTATCCAATGGAAAGTCCGATCTCTCCCATTTTCCTTGGATCGCGTCGCCATTAGCATGAAGTCATTTTTCAGAGTCTGTGGAAAACAAAGAATAACAATTATACGACCACTGCTGGTACGGAACAGCCCGGAGACAACCGGAGTAAAACAGGGTGATTTATTTGATCTGGCCGGTCGCTCTGTGTGTGTTGTACCAGAGCAAGTTCATACACAAGCAAAGGGGAACGACACGGGGCTGGTTGTGTGAGATGCACGCAGGCTTCTTGACGGTTTGGACGGATGCAGGGTCAGAGAAGTCAATGACAAGACATGGGTCTAAAATCCTAAAAACAGCCTCCTCACACTAAAACGAACACATCAGGACAGGCGGTTTATATCACAAAGGCCCGGCAAACTCTCCCCGCACAGGTGCTAACCACCTGAATAACAGCATCAGCAGGAAAACCGAGAAATTGTCTTAACTAAAGTGGGCCGTGAAATCGAAATGAAAGGCTGACTCCTGCTCTTCCTATGGGGAGTTGAAACTGAGGCGGGGGGGGGGGGGGGGGGGTAAGCAGCCATCCTCCACTACATTAAGGGATCATGCTGCTCCCTGAAAATGAGTATTGATCCTCTTAGGTCCAGGATCGTTTAGGAGATTAATGTGAGTAGTGGTTGAGCTCCGCGGTGCTCCACGCAGGGGGATCAGCTCAGTGGGACGGCCGGGCCAAAGCAGCCTATGGGGGAGTGGGGACAGAGGGGGCCGGCGGTGCGGCTGAGGCGGGGGCAGCCCTGTCCCGTGCACTCAGACACAACCGCACCAGCTCTGTGCCATCTGGGCTGTTAGCCGAGACAATCAGCTGGATGTCTGGGGGTAGGAGGGGTGGGTAGAAAGAAAAAAAAAGGGAGAAGGCGAGAGGCTGTAAAACAGAAAACAGTGCGGGGGAGAGCGTGAGAGCTCAGTGGGTCAGGAGCAGGGCCGGGTGAATGGAGAGAAAAGAAAGCGAGAGAAGGAACAGAGGAAACGAGAGTAGAGGAGAGGAACAGAAAGTGCAAAGGGAGGATGACGGAGAAGGTACACCCCGCTCGGCTCCAGATAGAGAGGAGGAGCAGGAGGCGGTGGCAGTGATAGAGAGAGACACAGCAAAGACTAAACTGCTTAATCTCTCCCGAGGGACGGCAGCTAAATGTGAGGTCCTCCTCCCCTTTCCACAGACCAGCAACCCCCCACCATCCCCGCCACGGCACTCTGCTCGGCTGCAGCTGCAGTTATCAAGCCCAAAGATACGCACACTTTAAAAGTGCTCAGGTGGGGCCAGCATTGCAACTGATACCGTGGAGAGGAGATCGATTTCAGCCTAGCAGGGGGAGGCACCACACCGCACGGGAAGAGCAGCGAGAATGAGCACGAGTTTGAGGGGCAACGCTGTTTTTCGTATATAAATTCGGCTGCTTTTAAAAAAAACCCGGCTCGCAGCAAATAAACAGATCTTATTGCACGCCTGAGAGTTCTCTCCTCTCGCTCTCTGGAGGTCGAGGCGGCCCCGTGGGGGGAACTCCCATCAGCCAAAGTATACGACAGTAGTTGAACGCACGCTGTCCGTCAGAGTCTGGAAGCCAACAATGCAATGTTTTGAGGACTAGATGTCCATCTCTCCGTTTCCCTCCACCGAGCGACTCGCTTCCGTCTTCTTCTATGGGCTTTTCTCAAGACAGGAAGCAGCTGACACACTCGTCGGAGCGAGCCGCGCCTCAAACATGTCAGTCAGGGGGGAGAGGTGAACAGGACAGAACCCAAAACACCAGCCAGCCATCTCAGACAAAATGTTCTATAACTCCTCCTATCAACGGGGCCCTCCACAGATTTTTAACAGTTCTCTTCACTCGTCACGAGGAGAACTAATCAGCTGATTCATCAATAATGTTTTTTTGTGGTAATGGAGAGAGCGCTCCGAAGTCTGACATATGTCTCATTTCCACTGGGTGGCTCAACTCCAATGAACCCACTTTTGGTTCCAGATCCTTTCTCCATTTCGTTTTCCCGCCGTTCATCCTCCCACCTCAGTGTAGGCGGGATTCTCAGCCGATCGTCATAGCGACGCCATGTGAAAGCGCCGTCTCAACGCAACACTTGCTGAACCTTCTCTCTTTCATCGGCAACGGCGCAGAAGAGCGCGCGTCATCGATCGGACGTCGCGGTGAATGTGCGGCGTAGTTTTGCGAGCAGCCATATTAAAAAAATCTTGATCGAGCCATTCAAAATTCCAAAATGGCGGCCGCCAATGACGGTAGCGTGGCTATTTAAAAAGGGCGGGTTTGAAGAAGAATGACTTTATTAATCCCGCGAGGAGAAATTAAATTCTTTCACTCTATTATTATACATGTTACACACACACAGGACCGAAATACACACACACATGCCAAATGGATCAGAGCCCTGAGCAGTTGGGGGTTCGGTGCCTTGCTCAACAGCACCTGGAGTGCAGTGCCCAGGAGATGAACTGGCACCTCTCCAGCCACCAGTCCACACTCTATTCGTTGTCCACACAGGGACTTAAACCGGCGACCCTCCGGTTCAGCGGAGTCACCAAATAGCGATTGATTAAATAAGACGGTCTTGCTCTAACCAAGCACAACGGTACAACGCTGCTTACACATTAACGCATTAGTAAGAACAATGCAAAATATGCTACTATACCACAGCTACAGGGGCCCTTTTCTGCAGTTTCTGACTACTTTCACTTTAAACACCTTAAGTACGTTTTTCTCGTGTACTTTTAGTGAAATAAAAATGTCAATGAAAGCGTTTCATTCGTCACAGAGTGTTGTTACAGTACGGTGTTGCTACTTAACTGCATTTGCGTGACAGGAGGGGGGTTCATTTAAGATGTTATGAAATTGCATTCTGGGAAGTGTGGAGTTTTTGGTTCTTGAACCACAGGGGCTTCTGCTTTGCTTTCCACCAAACGTCTCGTGTTAGCCCTCCGTTGAAGTGCATGTGATCGGCTCGGGGGTACCGCAGACCAACGAGCCAATCACCAGCGAGGTGTTGACACGGCTCTGCAGGCCTCAGATTCTTCGAATGTCTTTGAAACGTTTTACTGTGAAAGGCTTTTTGTTCAACTGTATTTGTATCGCCACCGCAGCTATTATGGTGTGACACTGTAAACAGCCTCAAGCCCGACCCGAGATAACCCTGATGACATCGTCGGGGTTACTTTCTCAGCTCTCACCAAGCTCCTCAGGACTCCCCGTGAAAAATAAACCTACTTTCATTTGTGAAATCGTGCTATAGTGCACCTTTAATCTGAGACAGAACTGGAAAGGACGCGAGTTTGTCTTCATATACGAGTCAAAAATCCAGGTGAGATCACGGGGATTGGCGTACAAGAACGGTTGATGCTCAGAGTTACACAAACAAAAACACAAACTCCCCCGCTCCCGTGATTCCAGAGGAGTGGGTGGCCACGGGGCTGGGAGGGCCTGACCTACGGGTGAACGTAACGCTGCCTGTCTCCATGGCAGGCCAAGGTATATACTTGTTTTGGCTAGCCTTACGTGTGTGTGGAGGTATCCTAACACACACACACACGAACGCACAGCCTTGGTTTTCCCCCTCCCTCTTGTGACCAGCAAAAGGAGACAGCCGTCCTCTGGAAAGCGCGGTGTAAATTTATACTGTATTCATTGGAGCGCCCGTTGCATTTTACCGTTCATTTGTCCTCGCGGCTGGAACAGCACCGGCGCGCTCTGAAGAGATGTCAGAGCCGGTCCATCCAGGCGTTATTTTTGGAGGCGTCCTCTCTCACAGTTGGACGGACAGTCGGTGTGCGGTGAAATAATACGTGTGAACTGAGGCGCCGCAGGGACACGAGGGTGTTGTTAATCAGGTGATGAAGCAAATATATGTTCTCTGCCCAGTTCCTACCTGTACGGAGTTTGGACGTGGAAGTTGCTTTTTTGATACTCTGCATTGTATTTTCCGTCAGTGAGAGCGTGCAGTTTCAGTTTCATGTGCCCAGGTTCAGAGATATGTGTCCCTGAGGCCTAGTCCACGCGTACGTTGGTGTTTTTATTTTTATAAATATAGCTTTTCCTATCTTTTCTATCTTTTGGAAAACTCTCACCAGGGTGAAGATTTGTATTAACACCATTTACAGCGTTGTCATTTTGACTAAGGTGACCAGATTTCTTCAATGAAAACGGAGCATTTCCAGTGTGGAGGTCACTATAACGTTGGGTAAATTCCGGTTTCACGTATTTTGACCATGGTATCTGTTGTTTGCAGTCTCACACTGTCTGCCCGCCCCGTGCCCCGTGCTTCAGGGTCCTTGTCCCCCCCTCCAGGCCCGTTTGTACTCACACTACCTGGGCCTCGGAGAATGCTTCTTGCTGTCTATACGTCATCACGCCGTAACACGTCACACGCATTGATGACGTCATCGCGATGCGTGGCTTTGTTTCCAGATCTTTCCATAGACCTCGGAGTTTTTGTGCGTCTTGTCGACTGTTTTTGAATCTTTTCATCGACCAAATCTGCAGTAAACACTCCACCTCCGCATCACACCAACGTGAACCTTTCACCGCCATTGTTTGAAATGTCCGTGCATGGTCCCTCCTTCTTTTTTCTATGTCCCAACAGGCGCACAGGAAATTACCTCAGAACCGCCGTAGGCCTCGTGCTCGTACACGTGTGCACGCTCGTGCTCGTACATGTGCAAACGTGCTTTACAAAAGCCCACCTCTTCCAAACGGGCCGTGGACGGCATGCGTAGCGCTCCTAGACGCGGTACGGTTGCACTCACACTGGTCAAACGAACTAGACTTTAGCAGTGAAACGTGCTTGGGCACGGTACGGATGGACAGTGTGAGTGCGCACTAACACACAGTTAAACACGGGGACGTTTACACTGACAGCTTCAGCCGAGGACAGGCCACCAAAAACAGGGATTGTCCCCAATCACCCTAGTGTAGACAGGGTAACTGAGCTTTTGGCCTGTAATATCAGAGTGTGAGCCGTTATCTCCTTTGTAAGGTGCCACAAATGAGGCGACATCACATGCAATGGAGGACACGGCCAAAATAGTGCTGGTTTTAACCGCAGCAAGACTTTTCACACATTATGGTTGGGTATATCGCTGCCTGTTGGTTGGACGGGATTTTCTTTGGGAGAGTGAAGGAGGAGTTTACAAAAAAACCCATACATGTGTGGACTAGGCCTGAGGTAGACATGAGTGGAATCTCATTTTTGGTGCTAAATACGTTCATAACCAAATGACTTGACTGTGAACCGCTCACTGGAACTACTTTCTATGAAACAGATCACAGCTGTTCACAGCAGGTGCTCTGGATTATAACAGGGGCACTGTTTGTGTAAAAAGTTATGGCTGTTGACTTTAAAAAAAACCCTGCATTAATTCACTTTATTAGGCAACTTGGGGGGCCGCAGCACAGGTAATACAATGACTTGTCACTCGTAAAGTTATTCGCCATCCGAGCACAGAAAAATGCACGTTCTGCAGAAATCTCCAACTGCCAAAAGTCGTTGAGGTCAAATCCCAGCAGGGTTTTTTTCGAACGGTGTTCCCCAAGGTCTGCGTGTCTTAATGTGGTGTTCTGTAGGAATTTTTGACCATTCATTTATCAACCATTGAGTGGTCATAAATGGTTACATTTAGCGCGAAATCTGTGTAACAACTGTTCGTCTCTATGTGCCCTGTGATAGACTGGCGTCCTGTCCAGGGTGGACCCCGCCTCACGCCCGATGTCAGCTGGGATTGGCTCCAGCCCCCCGCGACCCCGGGATAAGCGGTTGAAGATGAATGAATGAATGAACTAGTATCGACCCAAAAGTTGCTCCAACAACTTATGAGACATAATGGAGCATGAGAGCGGCCATCACACACTTCCATCCTAATGTTCTAAGCCATGGGTGTCAAAGTGATCCAGTAAAGGGCCGTGTGGCTGCAGGTTTTCATTCCAACCAAGCAAGAACACACCTGACTCGACTTCCTCAATCACCTGAACTGTCTTCACACAGTTGATCTGTTGGACCAGGTGTGTTATTGATTGGTTGGAAGGAAAACCTGCAGCCCCACGGCCCTTTACTGGATCACTTTGACACCCATGTTCTAAGCCCTCATACGCTCAAAACATTCAGACATCTGAACAGGCGCCTCACCAAAACACAATGTTTATTACAGATTCATGACGAGAGAAACGCACCACACCACTCATATTTGGCATCTACTGTTTCTCTACCCCTGAACACCCCCCACCCCCACCCAGTGACAGAACTTCTGTACTTGATCGATCCTCTTCGCACCACGAACACACCTCCATCGTATTGGAGAGGAGGGTAAAACCTGGACGAATACATCAGCTTCACTTCACAAAAATTACAAGTATCCGCTCACAAAACATGTGCATTCTTGATTGATGAATAATGTGACCTTTTAATACGCGTTAATAGGCTGCGTTCCCCTATATGAGTGTATCAGTCTGTGCATCACATTTCCATTAGGAAGAAACACATCGGAGACAGCGTGGCTATAACGGTGAGGCTCTGTGTGTGTGTGGGTGGTTTGTGTTAGTGTATGCGGTTATGTTTCAATCTTTGATAGGCCGATGCTGCTTTCACTGGATGAACATGAATACCACACACCTACTCCTTTCCCACACACACTCGCAGAACATCAGAGCATTTCTCTCTGTACACGAATAGCGGCGGGGCACTATAAATGAACATCCAAAATGCCAGCCAATTACTACGGTGTCCCTTTACTCAACCTCTCCATATTAAGCCCCGGTTGTCAAACAGATTGTCTCCGGTGCTCCGAGCAGCCTGCGCCGCAAAACAGTTTTCATTAAGGGGAGGATTGCCATGGGCCTTAGGCTGGTGGCTTAATGTAATTTCACAGCTCAGCGTCCGTGCAGCCACTTCAGGGTCCAACCGTGGCCACCCACACCTTTACAAGAACCAGCGAGAGGTGCTGAAAGGGTGACGGGCCGCTAGTAAGTTTTAGGAGCGAGCAGGGAGCCCCAAAATGAAATTCCAGCACAGGAAATGGCTGCAATAATAACATAACAGCCAGTAAGGCTTTGGAAATAAACATGAGCAGAGATAGCCCTCATTTAGTGTTTGTAATGAAGTGTTCAGGAAGGGGGAACTCACTCAGCAGCGATCAGTAATCTGATGGAAGGGTTTACAGACATGAAGTGGGATTCTTGCAGTTGTATTATGGAAATGATCAGAGATGGAGCCAAGATTTGGTTCAAACGCTGAATTCCTCCAAAGCTTTTCCCGGCTACGGTTAAAAGGACAGTACCGGGACCTAAAGCTCACACTGTAGGCCTAAGAAACTGATGTAAATGATATGCAGAGGCTTAGAAAGGTGCTTATAAGGGACATAACTTATTTGCATTTATAAAAATCACTGAGTATGATCTAACTTATCAGGTATTATGGATGCGTAAGGCCTTTTCTTGCATGCACGTGCAGATTCGTACACGTGTTTTTGAACTGTTTTTGAGGATTCAGCCCCAAGGTGTGAGCCAAGCGTGCACCAAAAGTCCCTATTAAAACCATGTGGAGGGCATCACATATTCAATGTGACATCTGGACAAAAGTGAAAGCGAGATAGACTAGTGTTTCATTTTCATGTTTTACAACTTTGGCGAGAGCGAGAAGGCCTGGACTTCATCGATGGAAATGAGAAGAGGTCCAAAGAGCAACCGAACCAGGCTGTGGGAAAACGTTACATCCAAACGCACGTGCACACACGCTACGGACACACACAGGCAGATAATCCAACGAGGAGAAAGCAAATATTAAATGGGATTTGTTCCTTCATCCGTTCTGCAGATATTTCTCTTTTTCCATTTTTCCCCTGCTCCGTGCGCACACGTTGCTTCCAGGAGCTTTTTTCTCCCTGAGAGCGAGATCAGAAGATTTAAATCTCGTGTTTAAAGAGCAGTTTGACATGTTGGTGAATAAGTTTCTCCTCTTTTGAGCGTGATACTGTTCTCAGGTCTGTGCTGTAACTATAAAGTGACGACCAGGAGATGGTTAACTTGGACGCTTAACTGCTGGATTATTTCTTGGATGGAGTCGTGACTGTATACCTGGAGGATTGCCGTCACCGCGAGGTTGCCAGACAACCAGCAGAGACTCTAGTAAACCCAGCGTGAAATCCCCAGTAAAACTAAAGATTGTTATTTTTACACGTCTGTTTTTGTTACGCATTAAACAAACAAGAAATTGCATGTTAATTAGTGAGTTCATTTTACCTTTGGACACAGCCATTTACAGACTCTGTGCAGAGTTAAGCTAACCTTCTCCTGGCCGCGCCTTCATTATTAACACAACTCTCTGCAAGAAAGCAAAGTGTTCAGTTTTTCCCAAACGTTCCCAAACTATTCCTTTGAGTATGTCGCTAGCGTATTAGCATGAATACTGGAAATAGGGGGGAATTTGTTCTAAACATAAACAGAAATGTTAAACTGTTTGTATCTTCTTGACAAACAGAAACAACAGTTTAATTACCCTTGTGTACGGAGTCTAGCTAGCATGGTTTCCAGGTACAGTTGGTGAAGGTTGGTTGCAGCTAGTTGGTCGCACTATCACTCAGTGCGTTTACATGCACATCAGTGACCCGAAAATGGCCTTTGTCCCGCTAACTCTGAATTCCGACCGCGAGAACCTTTTTCTACTTGAACAATACTGATAAAGTCGGCGCGAAGAGTTATTTTTGAACCCTTTTCAACCCTTTGTATACTCCGGTTTCTCAAACACCACGTGAACACAGTACCCCGGAGTTCTTATACCCGGGTTAACAGACCTAGAGAACTCCTTCAGTACCCCGATTATTCGTGCATGTAGAAAGCCTTCCCGGGTTATTATTGGGTTTCTCGTCTGCGCATGCTCCCTCAGTTGTAACTCCCCCTCCACACTCCGCGGCGGTAGCTTTTGACCCGGAAATAGAATAAACCAGGAAGCAACTGCGCCGAAAACAACATGAAAAAACAAATAAACAATAGAACGTTACCAAGAAGTCCAGTTTCTGTCACAATTCTGTCAAAAAGTCGGCCATTTGTGATTTTGACAACGGTGAACCGGGGGGAAAAAAGCCGTATTCTGACCAGTTGTACGTGGAGGAGCACCACCTATTGCACCAGAGGTCAAGTTACTCCGTCAGTTTACCCCCTTTCATGTATACGTGGGGAACTTTAATAATACGATAATTCCCTTAACCGAACGTAATCACTGTGCCCAGCTGTTTCTCACTAAGAAAAAGTCACTTTAAGCATCGACGGTTAAAGGGACAGCTAAGGCGTTGGACAAAAAGAAGTTCCACTTTGTGCGTCCGTGGATTCTATCTCGACACTTCCTGACGCCGTAGCTGTTTACTACAGGTTAGTCTCCCATTGGGGCTTGTAATTTTGGTATAGGTGATAAATGCTCTGGCTTGCATGTATTTCTTAAAACCAATCACATCTTGGGTGGACAGTGCTCTTGTGGAGGGCCCCACATCTGGCCAGCACCAGACATCTGACCATGAGCACCAGACGTCCGGCTTTATCCCAGTCCTGTACATCCTGTCCAACAGACACTATGGGAGAATGTCTGGTTTGCCATACCCGGCAATACATTAAAGTGTTATACGTTTTTATTGTATTTGCAAATATAATAAAATCCTATAACATTTTCGCTGATGACACTGTCATTTAGGTACTTCTGTTAGTAGTTTTAGGGGTTATTAGGGCATTTGTTAAAGATAGTTTGCTATTTTGACCGATTTTCCTCTTTCCCAGCACAGTGACATTGGTTTATGCGATAAACAGCTGTTGTAATGTTCCCCCGACGCTGAAACGCTGCTCTTATGTCACTACTTTAAGCCCCTTTAGCTTAGCTTCAGATAAAGACAGGTGTAAACAATTATCCAGTTAACCTATTAACAAATCCATTTACAACACCCCTAAAGCTCTCTAATTCACATTTTATCTCTGTTTTTGTTTCCCCCCTATGTCTCCAGTCTGAATGCTAAGCTAAGCTAACTGGCTGCTAGCTGTAGCTTTGTATTTCCTGCACAGACATGAGTGTGATGTGGATTTTCTGGATAATGCCGAGCTATTCCTTTGACATGGCCCCCCTCAGATGACCATAACACCACACACCCACACACACACACACACACACACACACACACACACACACACACACACACACACACACACACACACACACACACACGGATGTGACTTTCATGATGTTAGACATATTACACCTGAGGCACCTCTACCATCTGCTCCTAATCCAGAGCCCCAGCCCATTATGTCACCCTTAAAATAAGGTTATTTTATATAAAAGAACAAAGAGCACAGGTACGTTTTTTTGTCTTCGCAGCGAGAACAAAGTCTCGGCTACAACAACGGATGACGCTGTGAATGAGTAGGAAATTACAATCAGCCCAACCTTCGCATTATGAGTCACGAACGAAGAGACGCTCATGCTTATTCAGTGTCCACTGAGGTGTGCAGCCTCTTCATTTAATATTTCCATAAGGTTGCATACGAGCGTACGCCAGGCAATCCCTGTAATAAGGAGGTAATGTATTCTGTGCCAATGGCAAAAAGGTACGCTTGAAACATCCCTCACAGGAGCAGCGGTTTTCAACTTGACAGTGGACACATACATAATTAAGCCAAGTAAGAAAAAAATGAATATTTCATCTCGGAGCATTTTCATCTCAAAACATCAAAACACCTCAACGTCTCACATAATGAGCAAGGTAAATGACTTCTATTCACTGAGGGAATACGCAACAAGGAGTGCTCACTCAAAGCAGCCCGGCTTAAAAAATACATCAGCTTGAAAAGAACAGGGAGAGCTTCTACCTCTTTTTTTGGGTTTTGGCAGCATCCTCTGCGTCCTGGGAGGAAGCGGTTGTTTTAACGCGCGAGGGGGAAAAAAAAGAACTTAATCTTTCCTATGATTGTGTTCCTAACATATTCCTACGCTGTAATTGTGTTATTATGCTATATTACAGTGTCAGCCTTAATGCTTTGGAGCCCGATCTGACCGTAACTCACACCGACCCCGTTATTCATGACGTGTCGTCCGCGAGTCGCCTGAGGATTCCTGGGTTTACGGATATGTGGGCGCACGCCAATGGAGAGGGTGAAATGTTGCATAACCTCGCAGTGGTTGATTTTTACCAGCGTGGCCTGTGTGAGTGAAGCTTTATCCAAACATTCTCCGTTTATTCCCCGGCACAGAGGCCCCTCGAATGTTTCCGAAGACTGGGTTGTAAACTGGAACGGCTGCGGTAGAAGGTGCTGTGTGTATCCGGCTGTTAAGTCTGACGTAACACCCTTTCAAAATAAGATTTCTGGGTCCAAATGCTCCGTTGAAACAAAACAGACACAAAGGTCAAACATGTGAACCATTACATCACCTCTTTCGTCTGTTAAACACCTTTTTAAATGATGAGAAAGAGGTAAAATGACAATTACGTTGTTTTTAAAAAAACTCAGATCTGTTCAAACAACGGGGAACACGGCACTGCGGCGTTGTAGAAATAAAAGGCTTGGACCCGGGAATCATATTTTGAAAGGGCGTTACGTCACGACTTAACAGCCGGATAGTGCTACGGCAGCACCAAGGGAGAGCATTACTCTGACCGTCAAGCCTGACTCAGACCGGCTCCCCAGACACCTCCATAGATTGGAATTAACCTGCCACAGCCTGAGACGCTTCACTGAGCGCCGGTCGATAGCGTCATTATCCTAAAGCAATTCTTAATTTTATTTGGCCCCGGAGCTAAAGATCCCAGTATCGATCGCAAAAGTCGGGATGTCACAACGACTTTTTTCTATAGTTAAGACCATTGTGGGTTGTTTTAAAAAAGAAGCTCTTGGCTCGATATAAGGCCCCACACACACACAACTTGAGAACAGAGCATCATTTTGAATGTTCAAACATGTGTTTCAGTCTGATACCTGAGGCTCTAATCGAGCGTTACAGTCATAAGGCCCATGTGCTGGTGAGTGATACCTCAGGGTTTCATCAAGCTGAACAGAAAAAAAGCCATCTCCCTTTCATATCCTGTTTTGGGAGATGAGAAGTGTTGATACTACTCGCCGGGCGCTATCTGCACGGAGCAGTACCTTTCAGAAGCGCAGCGGTGACAACACCTGTACTGAAGTTCCTGATTACGCGTCTTTGTTCTCACGGCATCTGTCACTGCCGCCGCCGCCGCGTGAGAGAGAGAGACGAACGAGGAGACGGAGGAAGACACAGAGAAATCCTAAGTAGCATGAAACTGAATACATTTTCTTCTGTCTGTCATACACACACACACACACACACACACACACACACTCACGGACACACACACACACGCACACAAACCAACGCACGCACACACACACAGGCATACACACACACGCACAGGCACGCATGCACGCACACACACACACACACGTATGCACACACACCCACATACACACACACACAGGTACACACACAAACATGCACGCACACACACACACAGGCGCACACATACATACACACACAGGCAAACGCAGACACACACACACACATGCACACACACACACGCATGCACACACACGCACGCACACACACACACACTGGCACACACAAACACACACAGGCACACACACACACGCACGCACACTCACACACACACACACGCATACACGCAAACACACACACACAGGCACACACAAACACACACACAGGCACATACACACACGCATGCACACACACGCACGCACGCACACACACACACACAGGCACACACAAACACACACAGGCACATACACACACGCACGTACACTCACACACACACACACACACACACACACACACACACACACACACACACACACACACACACATACACACACACACACACACACCACCTGCCACAGACTGTACACTGAGGCCTGTACCAGTGGTTAACAGAACAGGACACGTGTAGCCCCAGGTGACTCAAAATGCGAAACTAACAACACCATGCTTCATTGCACCCAGAACGCGGTGTGAAATACCAGTAGAAAGGGCGTATGTGTACGTGTCAATTCATGTGCATGTCTAAATATGTGTGTTTATGGGAATGCATTTGTGTCATGAATGTATATTAATAATTAATACAGACTGACAGTATTATACTTTATTCTCTGTGAGGAACTTCATTCGTTCCGTGGACAAATGAGGCAAATACAGTCACAGAGAATATACTTACATCATGTATAAAATACACACACAGGATACAAGGAGAAAGAAATCACCAGGCAACACAAGCTTGAATGAGTTGGTCGTGGCTTTGGCAGTAATTCGGTCCCTTCAGTAAACGTGGACGGGCAGCGTTCAGGATTTACGCTCCACATGTCTGCAGCAAACTTCCAGAAAACTGCACGTCTGCTGCAACTCTGGGTTCTTTTAACTCAAGACTGAAGACTTTCCTGTTCGCCGCTGCTTTTCAGTGAACTGCACTGTAACGTCTGTAACTGTGACCATCTTTTGTGTTTTAAAAATGACCTTTTATGCATTTTAAGTCTTTTATATGTTTTAAATGTACATGTTTTACGTGTTATTTCTCCCAATGCTTTTGATGTTTTATGTGAAGCACGTTGAATTGCCTCGTTGTTGAATTGTGCTGTATGAATAAACTTGCCTTGCCTTCCGTCATAGCACCATAAGAGGTCCATTATGATAAAAAGTGAGATTTCCATGTCTTTTGTTGACTATAAGGCAGGTTCAGGTGCTTTATAAATACTGTGAAAGTACCAAAATGCTCAATCCACAGTGAAATACCCACAGCCTGTGTTCAGAAACCGTGTTTTTTTGAACATTAAAGCATGTAAAGTGTTTTAGTGACCTAAAATACATCCAAAAACCTGTCGAAAACACTTTGTACCGTATATAAACACAGTATGTGTACCTAATTATATATGGGGATACGTATAGGGACATGAATGTACAGTAAAGTACAGTAGGTGATGCTCTGCCAACATACAGCTGGACTGAATGCAGCTTTATTAACCCGTTCATTTTTGTCAAAATCACAAGCGGGGGGGGGGGGGGGGGGGGGGCGGCCGACTTTAGGACATAATTACGATAGAAACGGGTCTCCTTGGTAGTGATGTTACTTGCCGTTGCGAATTCCTCCCTCAGTTTAAAGGTAACGTTCGATTGTTGTTTTTTTCATGTTGTTTTCGGCGCTGTTGCTTCCTGGTTTATCCTTTATCTGGGTCAAAAGCCACTGCCGCGGAGTGGGGAGCACGCGCAAACGAGCAACCCAACAGTAATCCAGGAACGCTGTTTACATGCAGAATAAGCGGGGAACTGATTTGAGCTCTCTAGGTCTGTACACCGGGGTATGAGAACTCCGATTTTACCCGGGTACGGCGTTTACATGGTGTTTAAGAAACCGGAGTATGCCCTTAATAATAACCGGGTGTTTAAACTGCATGTAAACGCGCTGAATGAAGCTTTTCTCGTCAGCAGCAAACCTGCTGAGTCGTTAATTACATGTTGCTGTATCTAATACTTCCTACACCGCACAGTGCAGAGAGCCACCGACTGTGGCCTCCAGGATATAACCAAAAAAAAATGGTATGCATGTGTGACCCTTTGGGGCTTCCGTAGAAACAGGGAGCGACTTCCCCAGAAACAGGGAGCGACTTCCCCTAACTTTAATGTTGGGGGATTGTGAGTGACGGGTGATAAATAGTATTTTATAAAAAATTGTGTTATTTTTTTAAATTTCAAAACTTAAAAAGCATAAACTTTTTCCTTTGTTTACATTGTGGCATTGCTACTTTTACTACCACTAGTTGTTTGTATTTTTGAGTGTGTGTGTGTGTGTGTGTGTGTGTATGTGTGTGTGTGTGTGTGTCACAGTGTTACAGCAACGTTACACTGTTACAACATCTTAGAAAATAACCCTTTACCAAAGCGCGTGGCTGTTTCTGACTTCCTCTCAGCTGTCTGACAGTGACAGCTCTGTGCAGGAAGCTTCCGCTACAGGTTACACGGCCGCTGATTGGCTGTACGGCAAAGTAGGTCCCCGGACTTTATTGAGCCGTACCATTTCTGCCTACGCGGGGTGTCTTAGGAAATAGCGTCTGCGGGATATTGCTTCTTCACCCGTATAAAACACATAATGTCCACTGAAACACATATCTGACTTTTACTCAACTCTATTTAATCATTTCGGAAAGCATAAGTTGATATCTGCAGTTGTTTAATACCGCGGCTACATTTGCTCCACCCGCCGGATCGACTTGATGGTTTGACTCAAAATGGCCGGAGAGAAACAGTTAGGAGGATCGACGGTTTTCCCAGGTATTTACCAAAAGAAACAACAAACATGAGCCGGTCGTAGGTTGAAGGCACTTCCTCCACATAACTGGGGATCCAGGTGAGACATTGTTCAACGTTAATCCAACATTTAACACCGAGTCCGCCGCTGCCGGGGGAGAAAACCAGGCTAAACGGAGCTCGTTTGCAGTGTTACAACGGTAGCATTTCCACGGAGCGGCGAGAAGCTCCGTGTTTGGAGCGTAGTTACAGAATGAATATGAGCTTCAAACTCGAATAACTGTCCTCACCGAGTTTAGAGTTTAGGTGAAAGTGTAACAACAAACATTGGAGGGATGAAGGTGTCGAAGAAGATGCCCTACGGCGTGTGTAGCTAACGCAGCAGGCCCCGCGGCTAACCCCGCAGCTGTGCAACGCAGAGCTACGTCACCAGGCGAGGGTTCCCCGCGGTTACATGCGTGCACAGAGATCAACAGTGTGCAAACACACATTACACTGATGTCTTCCGTTCCCAAGTCTCCTCCTGAGGGGCAGCAGGGCTCGATGTGCACCTGCAGCCTAGGTGTGATGTTATGGTGAACCTCAGGAGGGTTTCACGTTAGTTTGTGTTCTTGTAATAGAAGAGTGAACTCTGTTTGCTGCACTTGTCTCATCTCATCTTCAACCCCATATCAGGGGTAAAGTCGCGGGGGCAGCAGCTTTAGCAGGGGACCCCAAACTTCCCTTTCCCGGGCCACATTAACCAGCTCTAACTGGGGGATCCCGAGGCGTTCCCAGGCCAGCGTGGAGATCTAATCTCTCCACCTGGTCCTGGGTCTTCCCCGAGGCCTCCTCCCAGCTGGACGTGCCTGGAACACCTCCCTAGGGAGGCGCCCAGGGTTCATCCTTACCAGATGATCCTGAACCACCTCAACTGGCTCCTTTCAACGCAAAGGAGCAGCGGCTCTACTCCGAGTTCCTCACGGATGGCTGAACTTCTCCCCCTCTCTCTAAGGGAGACTCCAGCCCCCTCCTGAGGAAACACATTTCAGCCGCTTATACCCGCGACCTCGTTTTTTTGGTCCTGACCCAGCTTTCATGACCATAGGTGAGGGTAGGAACCAAGATGGACCGGTAGATTGAGAGTTCTCTTGTATTTACTTTAAATATGATCGTAAAAATATGATGTTAATCCAAACTATTTGGTTGCTGTGGATTTAGTAAACGCTACACTCAGTGAGGAACCTGTTGCACACAGAAGACAAGTTGTGATCAGGGATGTGGACTTGATACTCGGTGACTTGGACTTGAGGTGGCTTGAAGTCACCGTTTTGACTTCTCATCTTGACTTAACTCGACTTCAGTTCAATTTACAGTGCCAAATCACAACAAAAGTTATCTCAGGACACTTTACAGAGTAGGTAAAGACCACACACCATGATTTATTTATGATCTACACAGAACCAACAATCTCCCCGTAGAGTACACAGTGGCAACGAAAGCCTTCCGGGTCCAAACGCTCCGTTGAAACAAAACAGACACAACGGCCAGACCACCTCGAACGGCAGTTAGACACTTTTTTCATCCATAAGAAAGAGGTAGAATGACAGTCATGTTGTTTTTTTTAAAACTCAGATGTGTTCAAACAACGGGGAACGCGGCACTGCTGCGTTGTAGAAATACGAGGCTCGCACCGGCTTAGGATAGAATAAATAGAATAGAAATACTTCATTGATCCCAAGCTGGGACATTGCGGTGTAACAGCAGCATCACACACAGACGCATCAGTCACAGTCACTCAACAGTAATATAGAAATACAATAGAAAAGGATACCCCAAAAATCAAATGTATAAATATCAGTAATTATCATACAGTACTAATTCAGTTCATTGTCATTCTTTTTGAAGAGGTTTGGTAAATTATGCAATAATATAATTGTTAGACAGGTACTCGTACTCATACCTTGTCTTTTCTCTTTATAACGACAGGATTCTGTGGGTAAGTGACTTGAGTTAACTTGCCTTAACTAAGTCCACTTGACATTGACTAAAGTGTCAACTACAAAATCACTTGGACTTACTTGAGACTTGGACCAAATGACTTGAGTCACATGTCTGCTTGTTATTGATTTACTCTTATATTTATTTATTTATATATATATATATCTATGTGCCGTATGTATGTACCGTATGTACCGTGTGTATGTACCCTATATATGGGCCGTACTGTATGTACCGTACCGTATGTACCCTATATATATCTACCGTACCGTATGTACCCTATATATCTACCGTACCGTATGTACCGTACCATATGTACCGTACCATATGTACCCTATATATATCTACCGTACCATATGTACCCTCTATATGCACCGTACCGTATGTATGTACCGTACCGTATGTACCCTATATATCTACCGTACCGCATGTACCCTATATATCTACCGTACCGTATGTACCGTACCATATGTACCGTACCATATGTACCCTATATATGTACCGTACGGTATGTACCGTACTGTATGTACCGTACCATATGTACCCTATATATGTACTGTACCGTATGTATGTACCGTACCGTATGTACCATACTGTATGTACCGTACCATACCGTATGTACCGTACTGTATGTATGTACCGTAACGTATGTACCCCATATATCTACCGTATGTACTGTACCATACCATATGTACCGTACCGTATGTACCCTATATATGCACCGTACCGAATATACCGTACCGAATGTACCGTATGTATGTACCGTATGTGTGTACCTGTTTCTCCGCATGGAAACTCTAAATAAGGTTGATAGAAACGGCGTGAGTTTCGCGGTTCTTTTCTGGCGTACCGTTCCATAATAAGAAAAGCTCTCGAGAGCATGATTTCATATGGCTTTTTTAAATTTGGTGTACTGATCTAGTCCCAGTGAAGCGCCTGTGTGACTGCCAGTCTGAGGCAAATCACGGTCCCAGAGGTGTTTGACTTGAGGTCAGGGTGAACATTTAGATTAAACACCTCTACGATGTTAAACGTGAGGAATGTGATCCGCCATGGTGGTTCTGTGGAACGAAGACGGATTCTGGTGAAGGAGAAAATTCCCCTTCACTCAGATCCATCTCATTGGAGCTGGAAATCTCTCTCTCACTGCGGCGTACAGTATGTTCCAGAGAGCGTTCGTGGTTTTCCTTTCCAGATACAACAATTTAATTCTTTTTAAATATTATTTTCTGTCCGCAGCAGCCTGGCTTTGTCACATAAAAGACGGCGTAAAGGTCAGCGAACGCCACATGTCTCAGCTCTTTACGCCGGGAACGCTGAGTGAAAACAGCTCTTTTTAACAATGGTTTCACTTTTACAGTTCACACTAATTCAGGACTGGGAGGTTCCAAGTACAAACACAGTTTAATATATCTCATCTCATCTCATCTTCATCCGATTATCCAGGGTCGGGTCACGGTGGCAGCAGCTTTAGCAGGGGACCCCAAACTTCCCTTTCCCGGGCCACATTAACCAGCTCTAACTGGGGGATCCTGAGGCGTTCCCGGGCCAGTGTGGAGATCTAATCTCTCCACCTGGTCCTGGGTCTTCCCCGAGGCCTCCTCCCAGCTGGACGTGCCTGGAACACCTCCCTAGGGAGGCGCCCAGGGTTCATCCTTACCAGATGATCCTGAACCACCTCAACTGGCTCTTGGGACTTTGGTGGCTTGCTCTTTGGGTCTGGTTCAGTATGACAAAGACTCCTTATCACGACCTGTAGAGAGAGAGAGACATGTTTTTACATACACCGCTTTTTTAGTGTCTCAGCAATCTTTTGTGCTGGTGATGGAAAGAAGACTTTTCTCTTTTTGGCATTTGGTATAACTTTCATTCTCGTAACAGGAACTCCCGTGGCACAGCCAACACCTACTCAACGCTGCCTCTTGATTATCACAGTTAACAAAAACCACCGTATTTCCCTCCAGCGCCTGCACCAGTATCGGTTAGATTGTGGTTGTTGTCATCAGTGGGAAGTGGTGCTTTCTGTTTGTCATGATTGGTTAACAAACGCATCTTTTAAATGTAAGCCTTAAGCGTTCACGCAGCTTTATTCGTCCAGATTGTCTGTCCATAGACAAAGTCCATGTGCGTGTGTCACAGACCGGACTCATCATGACCTCAGCATTGGTAACGCCCTGGCTAAGGCCCTGGTCCTGGTTATCTAAAGTCATCCACAGAACATGCTGCAGTTCGATGCCCAACTCAGAAATAGGAAAACTAGCAGCTGAAATTAAGAAAATTGATCAGCAGCTGTTTTGATAAACACTAAATGACTTAAGACAAATGTCAAAAATGTGACACTTTCAGATTCTCAAATCAATCAATCAGTCAATCCTTTATTTGTTAGGGACAGTGCACATTAATGAACAACGATAACAACACATCACTGTAAAAGTGCCGGATTATAGCAAAGATGCTAATTTGCAGCCGTAGTCCCTGCTAAAAAAAATACAAATACTACTAAATAAATAAATCAAATACAAATAGAGGAGACAAGACACACCGCACAATACATGACATACTCAGGAGGACACCAGACCCACACAGGATAAGACAATGACATAAAACGTCATGTGCAATATGATACAGTCGAGTCAGATAATTTTACTGTACTTTTGTGTCTCTGTGCATTGAATATTTGGGGCTTTTGGACTGTTGGTTGGACAACATAAGACATTCGAAGGTGTCTCTGGAAAATTGTGATCATTTGTCAGTGTTGTTCTGATGTTTTACAGACCAAGCAATCGATACATTGAGACGGCAACTGGCTGTTGGCATTGTGTTCTGTGGATTATAAAAGGAAGTAGAAACCTACTTCAAATCTGGGCAAATAGAACCAAATATATCAGCATGGCTATACACTATTAAGGTTTTTAAAAGTATTGATAGTTCTGCCTGTGAATGTTCTCATTTGTCCAGGTCGTCGTTATCCCAAAAGCAATTTCAGTCAAAAGCAGTTGGACTTGGTTATTTGTCTAGGAAGACGTTTCACCTCTCATCCAAGAGGCTTCATCAGTTCATGTACACATCTGACCAGGACCAGGACCAGGACCAGGCTGGGACTGGTCAGATGCGCAACCAAGTCCGGTTGCTTTTGACTGAAATTGCTCTGAGGATATTGATACTTCTATACCTTTTTGATGCTTTGCATACAAAACAGCATAATCTGTTAATTATACATTGAGATAGTATTGAAAGTACCAAAGCCATGAAGCTGTTCCAGCGCTGTGTGCAGGTGCTCGGCTTGAAAAAATAAACATTATCCTGTTTTGTGTGCTTAGGACTTTATGCCAGTGTATTGAAAAGCTATAGAGTATCATTTTAAGTCATTGTCATTTACAAGTATTCTGCGTTTCCCCTGTACCCGAGTACCTGGGTGCATATGCTTATTTGCAGATTGATGACGTCATCACTCAATATTTGCATTAATCATAGTTGGTGTCTGTTGCAGCGAGGGACGGATCCTCTTTGGTTTATTGTGTGTGTGGCCGAGTGCTGCTGTGTGTGTGTGTGTGTGTGAACAATCATGTGGCACTTATACTGTAGATATGTCTTGCGATACATGGGTGAAAATCCTGTGGCGAGTGGCGTCCTCCTGCCTGCCCCACACTACTGACTGACTGACTGTGCACGGCGAGGATAACAGAACCCCGTCCCCTGCGTCAGCCTCATCCAGACGCTCTCCGCATTGTTTTTACGTTCAGACAGTTAGGCAGGGCACACAAACACTTTTGAGGCTGTGTGCCAAGCCCTGGTATTGTATTCAAGTACCACATTCTGGTATCATGACAACTCCAAACACCACCACCAAGTGGAAAAAGATGTTTTTCCTTAATATGGATGAACTGGCTGCTACCAGTCTGCTGTGTGAGAACTGGGTGCGTGTGATGTTCTACCAGCGCAGGTCACTCCAGTTAAGCCGAGTAGTGTAAACAGGCCGTACAGTTCATTGAAGGTACTTGCCAGAGTATGTGACCTAGCCCAGTGTAGATGCAAGATAATCATAAACACGTGAATCGGCTTTTATCCCGGCTCCAGTTAATCAATTACAGGCGTACGTTGAATTTACATCCATTGTTCCTTTCAGAGCAGCTTGCTGCTCACTTGGAAAATTGGTTACCCTACACCTTTTTTTAAAAAGATTTTCTGCAGACTCAGAGCAGCTCTCTGCCTTATAGATGAGTCAGTGTGACACGCACACACACACAGAGAGAGCAGAGTTTAACTTCGATGGCCTCCTTTATCTCGCAGCTCGCTGTGGGAAATGTCTCACACTCTAAGGTTCATCGCATACAATGATTATGAAAGAAGAATTACCCTGTGCGATATAATCTGTCGCTGACATATGAGTAAGGGGTCGGCATGTAAACCTGGCATCCAGTGTAAACACACGCCATGTGACGGGCTGCAGCGTTTACTTTGGCCGGAGAGCAGCTCCAGTGTGGTTTCACATGTGGCTAGATGAGGAGGGTGGAAGCAAGCGGAGGAAACTTAGATGCTTGTCTAACATTTCCGCTCAATCATAACCAAGATCATGTTACCATAACACACAAGATTATTTTACTCAGGCGCCACTCATTGCAGGCTTTGAAGTACGAGCAGTCTAAGTAGCAGGTAAAAATGCAGAGTGTGTTTCCAAATCTTGTTGAGACGTTGCACAACGGGGTTATGCTAAAACAGCCAAACATTCAGCCAGCCATCCTGCACGGAGAGGCTCCGAGGTCGGACACTGTGTTTTTCTGAGTGAAATTTAGCTTGAAGGCTTGGCCTACTTTTTTCAATTACAGCATCGCTGCATTATGAGCGAATTAAGGCTGATTTAAAATGCAGCTCTCCCCTAAAAACATTAAAGGTCCTGTATGGTTACAAGTGACAATTCAATGTCTTTTTGGATTATAAAGCAATTCAATTCAATTCAATTTTATTTATTGTGCCAAATCATAACAAAAGTTATCTCAGGACACTTTACAGAGTAGGTAAAGACCACACTCTATGATAAACATAGACCCAACAATTCCCCCGTAGAGTACGGTGGCAACGAAAACCTTCACTATAACAAACAGGAACGTCAGACAGACCCAGCTCTGTGGAGGACGGACATCTGTCTGCACCGGAGAGAGGAAGAAAAGGAGAGAGAGAGAGAGAAAAGACGAACAGATGGACAGAGAGAGACAAAGACAGAGACAGAGACAGAGACAGACACACTTCCAGTAACTATAATAACATCTATAGTAATGTGAATATGACTTATTAATACAGCGGAATAGTAGAAACAAGCACAGCTAAGGTGATAGATTATAACAGCAGCAGGAAGCGTCATGCAGGACCACGGCAGCAGGCACCACCACCATCAGCAGAGACCTGCGAGACGACAAAGCACAAAAAACAACGGGGAAGAAGTTGAATTAGTAACATGCATTGATGAGACATGAATGATACAGGCGAATGTCAGGGGTGTGCAGTGTAGACGGTAGGACGGTTGGAATTTGCGCTACTGTATGGACTTCGACTCTACCGTGTAACCGCACGATGTGTGCAGATCCGGCCTGCAAGGGAATATTTACTGGCCCTTTGAGAAGAAGCCTATGCGGAAATGTAGTGGCCGTAGTGGCCGATGTATACTGCTGTCCTCTCTCACACCTGCGCAATTGTTTAATGGGTCAGAAAATGCAGATGCAGACAAACCTGGGAATGCTGACCAATCAGAGCAGACTGGGCTTTTTCAGGAGGGGGTCTTAAAGAGACAGGCGCTGAAATGAAGCGTCTCAGACAAAACAAACATCTTCTAGTAGAAGAACAAAGTACAAGGGTCAAAATGAGCGTCATACGGGACCTTTAATACACTAATTCAGTGAGGCATTCAAATCAAATTATAAAGTCCATCAGTCTAATTGATTAACGCAGTCGAAGTGGTCCTGACTCTTTTCACATTCAAAGTTTTTTAGTCTTTTTTTGAGTTATTCCTGAATTCTAAGCAGCTGATATGTATCCCGTCTGTTAAGTGCTGCCCAAAGATGTTATGAGTGGAGAGTTGAAGAACAAGGAAAGTGCATCTCCAGTCTGAATAATGAATGGAGACCATATTGTGGATGGAAAAGGGGAGGATGTGGTTCAGTAATAGTCTGGTGAACATTTATTTCGCTGCTAAATTGTTGGTCTTGCTCGACTCTTGTTTCCAAGAAAACTTAATGAAAATTACATGTGAAGCCCAACGACTGACTCTTACTGGACTTGTAGGCTGCAGGCAGCTAAGGCATGTTATTATATTAAGCTGCTCCTCGGAGCATTAGCATATTCCTGGCTACGTTCCACTTCTAGCAAACCATTCGGTCCGTCGTTGTGGGGTAACATCATAAGAGGTTGATGAGAATAGACTCCAGCATCCGACCTGTACGCTCATTATAGCTGGCTGCTAGTTTTCAGATCTGTCATTCCACTTAGCGTAATAATGCCTTTATGATAAATCATAAGTTTATTGAAAATAAAAGCTGAGTCAGGCAGTTTTTTAAATGGAGTTCAGTAAAGGCCAGCGTATATAAATCTGGGAAGTGGGAGAACCACCCCTGTATAGCCCCTCCCTCCCTGCTGAGGTGCCCTTGAGCACAGCCCCTAACCCCCAAACTGTTCCAGCCACCAACAGCAAATAAAGGCCCAGACACATCATACCGTACTGGTGGTGATGAAGGCCGACTGTTGCATCACCTCACAGCGCCTGTCTCTGGGCCAAAAAGTCTCACTTGAGCACCACAAAGACTACAGCCAGCAACTAAGGGCGCACTCACACTGTCCATCCGTACCGTGCCCAAACAGGTTCTATGGGTAAAGCCTAGCTTGTTTGACCAGTGTGAGTGCAACCATACCGCGCCTAGCTGCGGCCAGCTTGCCGGCCATGGCCCGTTTGGGAGAGGTGGGCTTTCGTAAAACACGTTTGCACATGTACGAGCACGAGCGTGCGCACGTGTACAAGCACGAGGCCTACGGCGGCTCTGACGTCATTTTCTGTGCGCCTGTTCAGACATAGAAAAAAGAAGGAGGGACCATGCGCGGACATTTAAAACAATGGCGGCGAAAGGTTCACGTTGGTGTGATGCGGAGGTGGAGTGTTTACTGCAGATTTGGTCGGATGAAAATATTCAAAAACAGTCGACAAGACGCACAAAAACTCTGAGGTCTACGGAAAGATCTGGAAACAAAGCCACGCATCGCGATGACGTCAATCAATGGGTGTGACGTGTTACGGCGTGATGACGCATAGGCAGCAAGAAGCATTCTCCGAGGCCCAGGTAGTGTGAGTACAAACGGGGCTGGAGGGGGGGACAAGGACCCTTAAGCACGAGGCACGGTACGGACGGACAGTGCGAGTGCTCACTGACATGTACATTCTGCGCCTGCGTGGGTCCGTATATCTAAAATGGAAACCAGAAGACCGATAGAACGGATTCAAGACGCTAGTTAGCCAGTTAGCACACAGCTTAAGGCCTTTATCATGTCTGCAACAGTGTTATTTAGTGGTGCGTGATAATACATTTTCAATTAAATCAGCACAAAAACATATCGGCACACGGTCAGCCTGGAGCTCGTAGGCCCGCGGAGTTCTCGCAGTAGTCCTCAATGAGTCCTGTGTAAAACTGATGTAGTGGAGTTGATTTGATAAAACACACTGACTGTGAAATGGGTCTTTTAGATTAGGGCTTTTTGCTTTTATTGAAGTTTATTATAAGTGTAAATATAAGGAATTAGATCAAATGTAGGCTCTAGGTATTAGATGCAATGAGATTAAAGGTCAAGTTAATTCCTGGTTAAGTGTTTTGGCTTATTTTTTGTACATGTATTTATGTCTACCAGCCTAAATTTCTCAATTAGCTTCAGACATTCGGGAAAATCTAAGTCATTTTTGGGCCTACGTGTGTTTATTCTGTCCGAGACAGGCTGGTGAATTTGAAACCCGAGCCCACGCCACCTCATTCCTCCGTGGTCCCTCCTACCCCAGCGGTGGGTGCAGCGCGTGCACGAAAAGCAGCGGCGAGGCGTTCACTTTCATCCCCTGTCATTTGGCAGCTTCCCAGACATACTGCCTAACCACTGCTCATTTCACTGCTCGTCCCACCCACCGTCTCCTCAGCCTCTCATCCCCCGGCGTATCTTTCTCGCAAACACATTTGTGCGTCTCCCTCTCTCCATCCCACAGCTATGATTTTGGCGTCAGGGCTGCTCCCACTCTCTCCCAGCCCCGGATCATGTTACCCTGCCATTACTCAGTCGTTCCCCCTGCGAGGGTGCTCCATGTCAGGCGTAGCGGAGCTCGCTGCCTGCCTCTCCGGACCTGCGGACTAGCTCAGTTCAACCACAGACGCCCCTGGTCAGTGGAGGCGATCCAGCTATGGCACAGACTCCCTGGAAAATGATGCAGAGGAGCGGGCGGCGGGGAGCGGGGTTAGCTGCACTTTGAGAGCTGTATTTTCAATTTCGTGTGGGGTGAAGGAAACTCCGGGCTGCTTTCATGTGACTGTAGGACAAATGGGTTGCATTAAAAATGTTGCTGTTTTTACCCTCGCACCCACAAACACATGAGTGTTTACTGGCAGGGTTGTGAGCTCCACACCGAGCCCAGCCCGAGCATGCGTCACGAGTCGAATGTTGATTTGTGAGCCTCATCGTTTTATGGTTATGTAATGTCGGTTCCCCTGACGAGTAAAACCTCTTGTTAAACCCCACGCCGCCCTATTCCCATAAAAGTGAGTGATGCACGCAGTAGTGCAAGGGCCTTGCTATCCCGTTAGGGTTGGTCTGTCTTCCTACAGTACGTGTCATGGGACTGGATGGGATGTACAGGTGGCTTAGCCAAAACATGACACTGCAGAAATCTCACTGACTTGGCTTTATGGCTTGATTAATGCACGCTGAGTAAAACCACTAAATCTCCCGAGGAATTGCGGGACCCTATAGGTGTAATTTACGAGAGCCGGCGAGGGAAGGTGTATACCTGTGTCTCTGCCCGTGCCCTTTCATAGGGTGTCACCTTTTATAGAGGCCATAGCATCCTCTTCCTATTAAGCCTGTTGTGCACTCTAGTGGAGCCGTAACTCCCCCTCTCTGCTCCTGCCGAGCCTTCAGTTCCCCTGTAATTCTATTTAGGTCCGACATATGGCTGTCCCGAGCGATGCAAGGTAACGTCTCGCAGCACAGCAAGGCTCGCTCAGGCTAGGCTAATCCTTTCTAATTGAAAGGGAGGCAGCGTTTTGGGCCAGTGGCTTGTATGTCGCTCATCTCTGTGCTTGTCTTACAGTAATGAGACATCTGGGGCTGGAGAGCAGAGCTGTTTGGAGAGGGAGAGACGGCTCCTGAGCCCGAGGGCCCGGAGGGCTGTCACAGACAAAACAACAGAGCCGACTGCATGTTTACTTCTGTCTGTATGTGGGCTTTTGATTCGCCTCCAACACCGTCTCAGTGCAGTCTCATTCGCCATGCTAATGTTAGATGTGATTTATTTCATTGGAAAGAATAATACATTTAGGCCAAGGATAGGGCTATTTAAGGGTAAGGGAGGACATGTCTTTGCCCAGAAGAGAATCTGCTAAGATTAGGCTCCCATTCCCTTCATCTTTGGAGCTGTCACTGCAAGTGGACTGAGACTGTAGGCTGTTTGTGTTATTATTACTACAGAAGGTGTGTTATTATTACTAAAGAAGGTCTGTAGACCGGGATAACAACTTGGCCGATAGCTGATCCCGATAAGGACGTTTATTTTATTTTTGTTTCAGGGAAACAAATAAATCTTTGTTCTTAAAAAATAACTGATTTAAGTAAAAACAATTGATAACAACAAAAAAATTAACTCTTTTAAAGTTATTTAGCATTTCGTTATTTCACCATGAATTTCACCTTGTACTAGGGAGCCGGATGGCTAAAGTCTGATTGATGTCTGATCCAACTGATTTGGACTTCCTCTCAGGTACCATCATTTGGCACTGACTGATTTTACGGGCATAGGTACTCACCGAGTGCGGTACCCAACCCTACTGTTGGCTGCCTGGACTGTAGGATGACCACACAAATCACAAAACCATTATATTCCCCCTAAATTGGGCCAGCATGTGTCCTTCAATGCGTCTTCTAGCTTTCACAGTTCCACAATTTTGTACAGTACCAAAGCAACATTTGGTTTTATGTATGGCTGCCCCCTGACATTGTTTTGTAGTTCTCAGGTATAGATGAAATGTCTGACCTCTGGAGGTCCTGGCTGAACCATGTGCTTGTTGTAGAAACTCTAAGGGCAGTGGCACTAAGTATGAAGTGGATTTTCTCAGTTTTAACTCAAACTGCCACCTTGTTTATGTGCCCAGAGCTACAAGCAGCCATCCTGACCTTGTATTGCCATTTTCACACAACAACGGTGACCTGGCAGTGAATTAATGCAGGTCGGCAGCTACACTCCAGATCCAGTTGGACACGCTAAGCCCTCTACAGCTCACCAGAGACCTCTAAATTACTGCTTTTCACGAGCAGAAAGGAACCTCGCATGTTTGAGGAGAGATTTTCTGTGTTTGCAGTTAGGTTTTCTTCTGTCTCAGCTGCAGCTAGAGTACGCACACACGCAGAAATGATTTGTACATGTGATATCTTTGCTCATGCAAGTAAAATCTCTCTCGCATATACTCTCGTCTGCGCCAGTATTACTTTGTGTTTTTGTTCTACTCAGGAAAACATTCACCGACACCCTGAAAGGTATGAAACTGACTAACATTGGCAACGATACTTGAGAGGTTTAAGGTTAATACTAAACTGCTGTAATCCATTATTTTGGTTGGTTTGAGAGCAGAGATAGCAGTGGTTCAGCATGTACCTGTCAGTACTAAATGATTGCTTATTTCCTGCCAGAGGGGTGGGGGTGGGGGTGGAGTAATAGTAAGCAGCTGCCTCAGCTGGACCTTACCTTTCCTCTCTGTCAGCCTGCTGCTCTCTCAAGCTAGCATGCATGCCAGAACCCCTACTTGCGCACACGTTCTGCACTGCCTGTTCAAGAGACCAGCTGCCGTAGGTGGTGTGTGATCAGGATGAAGTACAAGAAAAAAGCTCAAATCACCTTGATGAGTGATAACATCCTGCGAGGCAGTGTCGAAGTTAGCGTTACCAGCAAATCTAAGGCATCATTGTTTGTCAAGCAAGTTCAGTCAACACCTGCTGCTTACGACGATCCTTTTTTATTCCTCCTACTGTGGCTTTCCTTTGTGATTAGCTAAATGCTCCATCGATCCGCCAAGTTGCGGTACCCTGAGCGAGGGAGCCATATTTATCACACGACGGGAGGAGCACGCAGGATGTTGCACCGGCTGTCCCTCTTTCATTGGAAAACGATAAACATAAATCCGAGGAATGCGTCCGTGTGATATAAGTCAACAGTGGACTGGGGAGAGAAGGGGGAGGAAAAGGCCTGATCTGCGCCGCCTACCTCAGGCAGTAGAATTACAGAGCCGGAGCTCTATGGGGTTTGCTGACATTTGAAGGGGGGAAAAAAAGCCCACCTTCAGCAAAGGCAGACTTGCAAATCGGTGTCACAAGTGCAGGATTGTTGCTCTTAAATGGGAGCGAGGATGTGAGGGCTTCTGAGGAGCGCCCTCAGCAATGCAGAGGGACCGTGGATAGGGCAAGGCTTCTCCCTGTGAATCGCAGCTAATTAACGAAGTAATTAAGATCAGAATCTCTGCTCAGAGAAGGACTCTAAATTGTCTATACATTCAAATAGGCCATCAAAAGGAAAATCCCTTCCAATCATGAAAGGGGTAAATTAAAGCGTTCAGACCCTTTCCTCTCTATTATCCTCGCCGTGTGTCACACAAGGGACATCTGTTGAAAAGAGCAAGCCAGTGTTACGGTGAGTTAAAGCCCTCGCCGCTCCATCAGAAGCACTGTTCATAATGCATTCGCTATACATATTTCAGCTTGAGTGAATTTATTTCAATAAATAATGTCACTCCAAGGACACGCTTCGATCTTTCCACGGCGTCCACGCTGACTGTAAGCCACACCACATTGTTATCTCATTCCTCTCGTGGCAAATGATAGATTAACAAACAGTTCATAAACAGAGCCCCGAGCATGTCCGCAGTTTTATCGTCAGTGCGCATTGCCAGAGTAACCTCTCTTTATGATGGATGTATTTTCCAGGTTTATTCGGCTGCTACAAGCTGCAAGGATATCTTTAGGTATGGCCACAATGTTAGGGCTTACAGGGAATCTCATATAGTGGGCGCACAGTGGATGGGATTTATGGCTGGGATTAAGTCCAGTTGGCTTTTTTTGGTAGGCAGTATTTATATAGGGCTGTCATCTACTGTGTTGGCTGTTTAAATGCCGCATCTTTTCCCTGAACTGCTTCTTGGGACTAGGGGGGGGGGGAGTGCTACAGTGCTCACTCATGTCATGTTGACAGTCAGTGGTTTATATCCACAAAGATGCCACCACAGTTTGTCAGTTGGTCACTACTTTTACTTACTATGTTGGTCAGTCAGTCCATTACTTGGTACTTGGTGCTCCTCCTGTTGACAACCGCTGGATGGATTACCGCGGCATTTTTCTCAGACATTCACGATCCCCATGTGATGGGTCTGAATGTTTCCCTTACTTTTCCTCTAATACCACCAGCAGGTCAGAGGGTTCACTTTCTGAGTGAAACATGTTTTCCAAACTGGACAGGCACCGAAAATTCATGGACCAAACCTAAGCCCCTTTCTCACATGCAGCTCAAACACGAAATTATCTCGACATTAGCCGGAGGAGCTATAGTGAGACCACAAATGTCTGAATCAGTTGGATCGGACCTTAAACAGACTTTACCCTGACGGCTCCCTAGTACGAAGTCTGTGTGACGTCTGATTGAGCCCAAAGGGGGAATTCACAGCGAGTGAGTGGGCGTGCCGATGAACTTTCTATCATGTGGCTTAAGAAAAAACAGAGGGTGAAGAAGATGAGTCATTTACATAAAGATACCAATGGAAATGTCTAACTGGGGAAAAAACAAGATTTCGGGACTTTTTTTGGAAAGGGCCAATGCCCCAAAGAACGGCAGGAGATTCGGTTGTTTAGGACCAAATTAAGAACCAGTAATCTCTACAAACAGCTTCTGCACAAGAATGTAGAATCTGTAGGCAACAGGACAAGAGTAGGGTTGTGGAAGCACTCCGGTTTCCATTTGGTAAATACTACTCCGACTACTTGCTTGAACAGGTTGCATTCAGGTAAAGTCCGGGTGGAGAGCTAAAGAGGTGGAACACGTTAGCTTTTATGCAATCACAGAACCCACGGGCTATTGTGTAATGACTATTTCATTTTTCCTCTAGTTTTATGCAGATATCTGTTGAAGTGTTGTCTCTCAACTCAAACTCCATTCTCATGTCTCAAGTTGCTTATCGGACCATAAACAATGGCCACCACTGAGACCGAGACCGCCACTTGGAGGAAGTCTTTGACCTGATACCCACCAGCTGCACCAGAAAGCCCAAAATATTAGCCGTTGCCCCCAGAGGCTAAATTGTGGTCAAACAGAGATTCATGAATGACTGCGGTGTAAAGTCTTGCTTCCTGCACGCACTACCCCAGACACCAGTGGGAACACACCAAACATGGACAGTCCGTGTCAAAGTGCAACATTGGACAATGTCGACACCTGTTAGGTCAGACATATTCTGTGGATAACAGCTCCAGTGACTTAATCCTAATACTACGACGACTATTGGAGGAATTGCCATAATGTTTGGCACAGATACTCATGGTCCCCGCAGGATTAATTGTTACATTGGTAATGATATCAGGGTTTATAATCTTTAATATAGCAACGTGCATTATGTTTGCATGCACACAGCAGGGTTGCACAGGAAACTGGTTTGTGGAGATGGAAACTGATTTAAGCCTGTTGTTGTGAAAAGTAGAGACAAACAACCGAATCCACCTGACATGTGGCCATGCTGCTTTGATTAATTACTGAGAAAATGAATGAATCGATGGGCCATCAACTCCTGAGCTGAATCACAGATCTCCTGATGGATCTCGTCTCGTTATCAATGTAGAAGAGGCATTTTCCTTATTTTAATCCAGGTCTGTGTCATGGCAACGCGGGTATTGGTATACAGTATATCAGTGTTGGATTTCGGTAGACCTCCGATGCTTTGTTCCATGGGGACTTCCACTACGGAGACAGACCAAACACTGTTCACGTGAATACAATATCCACATTTCCATGACACAGACCTGGATTAAATAATAATAATATCGCTTTAAGGAAATGGACTCACTTGTAAAATATGCAGCCTTTGCTGGGGGATATACTGTAGTTTTCCCAGAACCTCCCCATAAGTTGAACATTATATTTCATGAACATGTTATCATTTCTCATGACGTTAGAGTAGGCATGCTGTGGGAAAGAATGCACAGGGAAGGAAGCTTGGGAATGTTCTCATTCGTCCAGGTCGTCGTTATCCCCAAAACAATTTCAGTCAAAAGCAACTGGACTTGGTTATTTGTCTAGGAAGACGTTTCACTGTTTAAATACCAGGATCTCAACACCAGTTAGTTGGACCAGTCCCAGCCTAGTCATGGTCCTGGTCCTGGTCCTGGTCCAGTCCCAGCCTGGTCCTGGTCCTGGTCCAGTCCCAGCCTGGTCCTGGTCATGGTCCAGTCCCAGCCTGGTCAGATGCGTACATGAACTGATGAAGCCTCTTGGATGAGAGGTGAAACGTCTTCCTAGACAAACAACCAAGTCCAGTTGCTTTTGACTGAAATGGTTTTGGGGATAACGCACAGGACACCACTTAACTTTGAAAAACCAGGCATTCAGACAATGTTTACATATGCTGTAGTTACCTGTATAACTGCTGATGTGGGCTGCGCCTACATACTTTCTAATGGATTCATCCAATTATCTATATTAAATAATTTTTCGATTAGTTGATTAATCTGACGTGTAAATCATCGATTATTCTAAAGATTTATTTTCTTATTACCACCTTTTATACAATGAATTTACCAAAAAAAAGAATCAAAACTTGTCTCTTTAATATTTCAATATTATGTTTTATGTCTTCTCTTTAAAAAAAAAAAAGCCCTAAATGATTACCACCATTGTTCAAGCTTGAAGACGAAAAGTAAACCAGTGCTGTTGCTGTCTAGACGAGGCACTCCGGGATGCGACCGCGTCAAGTGTCTGTGCACAATACTGCTGTGATGAGCCATTTCCACTCTGAAGAGCTTACAGATCACCACGTTGTTGAGTTTCTGTCTAAAATAATCCCACGCTTTTGAGGATCGTGGGCGTAATTTCACTTTAAACAGTTTGTTTTGCACCAAAGGTCTCGATAAATGACAAAGTGCTTTTTATTAGTAAAGTATTTAACTCACACAGGAGTGTACACGAACAGGCTTTACCATGTGCTAGACGATTTCTGTATTAAATGACCAGAAAACTTGCTACATTGTGATGTGTATCATTATCGGGATGGAAGATTTTGGCCATATGGAGCGGCCCTACGTCCATGTTTGTGTGTGTAAAACTCCTTTCCCCTCGGCCGGGTCAGGACAGCGCAGGAATAGGCCTCTTAGGGCGCACTCACACTGTCGTTCTGTCCCGGGCCAAAACCGGTTTTCAGCTAAAGCCTAGTACGTTTAAGCAGTGTGAGTGCACCAGTTCCGCGCATAACAGCCGACTTGAAAGAGGTGGGCTTTAGTGGAGCCATTTGCACATGTACGAGCACGAGCGTGCGCACTTGTACGAGCACGAGCGTGCGCACGTGTACGAGCACGAGCACGAGCCCTACGGCAGTAGCGTTATGTGCGCCTGTTCGGACATGTAAATAGAAGGACGGACCATGGGTGGACGGGTCGACAAGACGCACAAAAACTCTGAGGTCTATGGAAAGATTTGTAAACAAAGCCACACACACGCGATCAATGCGTGTGACGTGTTACGGCGTGATGGCGTATGGACAGCAAGAAGCATAGGCCGAGGCCCAGGCAGTGTGAGTACAAACGGGGCTGGGGCGCGGGGGGAGAGGGAGTCGCCGGGGTCCCGGTGCGGAAGGACAGTGTGAGTGCGCCCTTAAAGTGGGACTTACTGCTTGATAGGTGTTGTCTGGCCAGTGTACAAAGCGAACCCCTGTTTCTTGAGCTGTCTTGTGCAATTTGTGGCGAGCTCAGTGTAGCGCCAGAACATTTCCACTTATGTTACACCTCAGTATATATACTCTGCCGAAAGACACGCCGGGTCGTAGCAGTGATGGGGAAATTCAAGCTCACTCTATGTTGAATTTAGAGGCCACCACCTTTTTTTCTTTCTTCCCCGGTGCTTTTCTTGTATCACATTTTCGAGCCCTTGGTCTTCACACATCACCTCTGCGAACGCTGATGTAGGTAGAGATCAGGCCCGCAAAGGCTGCAAAGTGTTACTTTCAAGAGAAGGGAAAGTGTTTCTTTTCAGGTTCTTCAAAAGCATTAAAAACCCAGTATACCTATAAATGCCAGCAGGCTCCCTTTCAGGTTACAGTCGAAATTCGTCACATAACCCAAATCACTTCCTCTTCTCTTTCCTCTCAGGCAGGAAGGGGTTACTCTCCATGTTTCCTGTCCAATTCCCAGAGCGCCGGCTATGTTCTGATTGCTTTCTTGATGTTAAACATTCCCAGGCTCCCATAACCCTTCCAGCTTGCCTCCGCCGTCCAAGAGCCGTCCCAGGTGAACGAGTGGGCGAACCTCCTGTTTTTAAGGATAAAATCTCTGCAATCTTTTTTTTCATTTTCTCACAGGGGGTGGGAGATACGGGGACTGGAGGGGCAGGGAGCCGTGCGATGGGAAAGCATACTTTCTTTGCATTCCGTTGAGTTTGCGTAAGGCTGTGGGAAAAGCATGTTTTCCCAACCGCGGATCGTTCCAGACACCGTTTCTTGTGAAATCAGGCTGCGTTTGTCGAGCGGAAGGTGCGATTGTGAAAAAGCGGGGCGCAGCATGATAGAGTGAGACGGATGGAAATACATATGAGTCAGTCAACTTTTGGATTTTACTGGATATCGAGGTTAATACGCGCTTCCCTTTCGAACGTCACCCCCTTATTTTATTGTATTCCACGACTCCCTCCCACTCACTTCCTCCCCTCCCGAGACACCTGATCGACGGCTGAGTTATGTTATCTCGTCTGAGTCAGCGCAGCCTTCGCATCAGTCATAAAACAAACGTGATCCAGATTGAACTAACATGCCTGCGCGGAGGCTGCAGTGTGGATGTGACCCAGGAGCAGAGCTGGGCCAAGCCGGACTATATTTAGAACAGCGTTGCTCAGGCTAATTGCCCTCCCAGGCCTAATCATTTCCAGGCTCTGCAGCTCACAAACGACTGGAGGGGAGGCCAAACACCCACTAACCTCACGTTAAAGAGATGTCTGCATCAATGGGGCTGTCACAGCACTCCACAGACAAGACAAATTAGCACAATATCCTTCCTCCTCATATGCTATTAGGTGTTCTGTAAGCCGATTGGATTGGAGAGTTCAGCATCGCTGTCTGCCGTAGTGTATTAATTGAATATGTTTTGCTGTTACTGAATCAGTAATGTGAAGTCTTGGCAGAATCCCGTGCAGGCGACAATGGGAGGTTGTCTTCGGTTCATCCCTGCTTTTGAGGCCCGTGAATGATAAATCCCTCCACTGCTGCCTCCTACAGCCAGCTTAGCTCCTCTGTGTAGGAGAGGAGCCCAACCTGGGCTGAAAAGAGAAATGCACCAGTGCCTCCGCCCCGCCGAACTCTCCTTCGCTGTAATGCGGCGCTTGTGGAAAAGTTTACTTTGTGGTATTTTGTTCTCCCCCCCCCCCCCCCCCCCCCCCGCAAGTTCCTGTTCGTGTCGAGTTCTGCCGTTTCCTGTGTGGTTCCTGTCGCCGAGACTTGCCCAGGTTAAACAGCGGGCACACGATGGCCCGGGTCAGGGGGTGAGGGGATGGTAGGGGTTGGGAAGCTTCCTTCCTGGTCTAGTTTCCAAAGGCATGCCGGGAAACCCGATTCACACCTGCAGTGAGACCAGGTGGACAGCCCATGATGAAACATTGGTGGTGTGTCGCCGCATGTTTTGTGAAACTGTATGGATTCTCAAAAAGACTGTTGATTTTTTCAATGAATAGATTACATGCACAGATTCATGGGAGACAGTGGTTCACTTTGTGTTCATACTGAAATAGTTTGAAGCTTCAAAGCTTTTAAATCGGCATCCGCAGCTGTGTTTTAAATTTTTTAGCACGTCTATATAGTGATTTTAAATCCAGTGTTTCTGCACTGATAAATTAGGATATTCTAATGGTATTGTTCTCCTCAAAGCAACTTCAGTCAAAAGCAACTGGACTTGGTAATTTGTCTAGGAAGACTTTTCACCTCTCATCCAAGAGGCTTCATCAGTTCATGTACGCATCTGACCAGGACCAGGACCAGGACCAGGACCAAGACCAGGCTGGGACTGGACCAACTAGCTGATGTGAGATCCAGGTTTTTAACCTCTCACACCAGCTAGTTGGACCAGTCCCAGCCTGGTCCAGTCCCAGCCTGGTCCTGGTCCTGGTCCTGGTCCAGTCCCAGCCTGGTCCTGGTCCTGGTTCTGGTCCAGTCCCAGGCTGGTCAGATGTGTACATGAACTGATGAAGCCTCTTGGATGAGAGGTGAAACATCTTCCTAGACAAATAACCAAGTCCAGTTGCTTTTGACTGAAATTGCTTTGAGGAGAACGATGACCTGGACGAATGAGAACATTCACAGGCTTAATGGTATTGGTGTTTCACTCTTTGTAGAATTAAATTCATGGAGGTTGCGTAAGGATTGTTTCCAGCTCCTGCGGCCCAAACATTTTCAATCGCTACAGAGCTTCATAAAGTTCACATTTATTGATGAAGATGGATGTCATCGTTTCCAACCTTCACCATATACTTTTATCTAACAAAATATTCTGCTTCAGTCTGTATTTGTTGAAAACTAAAGAATGCTTTGCGACACACACATGCGGACAGGAAGCACACACACCTGTATTAGCGGGGTGCTCCAGCAGCAATCAGCACCATGAATTACATTTCTACATCCACAGTAACAAAAAATCTAACACCACTATTTTAAGTAAATTACTTCTTTTAAATTAGTATTAATAGAAGCGTATTCTTTATTGATCTTGTGAGAGGCAGCCTCTATTTTTCAGCTGTGTGTTCTTCCTGCATCAGATGCAGCAATCTGCCTCCGGTTTAGCATGCGTGCGTGCGTGTGTGCGTTAAGTAATGTGTAAATGTGTGAGTGTATGTGTGTTTGTTAAGTAATGTGTAAATGTGTGTGTGCGTTAAGAGAAGGGTTGATTGTATTCATGTCTTTCTAGATGAGGCTGAACACGTTTGTTTATCAGTGACGTACAGCCCTGCCACAGCGGGTGACGCCACATTGAACCTCTGCACTGGACTGTTCAGATCATGTATTTATGTAAGAAAGTTGTATTAATAAAAAAAGAACACATCAATAAATTAATTAATTAAAAATAATTGGCACAGGGGGAGATGCAGCCGTCCCCACCTTTATAATCTGTCCTTAAAGTCGGTCAGTTTTTCCGTTCTAAGCATTTAAAAGTTACAGATCGAGATTCGTAACAGATCGAGGGCCTCATCTTCTCTCCCTGAATGCCCCATTGAGTCCTTCAAATCTGGGAATAATGTGGATCCTGACAGAGACTTAGTGGCGGCGGTGACAGGCGTTCTTGGATTATCTGTATGTACAGTTAAAAAAAACAACAACAACCACGTATTGACTTATGTAAATGGAGACAATCCACAAAGAGCAGCTGGGCATCACTGGGGTTTGTTAGTCTAATCCACAGGGAGTAAATTGATTAAGGATTACAGACTTGAATCAGAAATATGATCTTTTTTCTGGAGAAGTTAACTCAGACTAGAGCCACAGCTGTCATCAGCCTTGACGACAGCTCACTGTCACTTTCAAACCGTGGTGTTGTTGGACAAATAAGTATAGAAGAGCTATCATGAGGGGTTGAAGTCTGATGCATCCGTACCTTGTAGGCAGAGGAGAGAAAGAACAAGTGAACTGTGTTTGTCAGCTTTTTAAACCCTGAAATTGATTCTTCTTCGGCGCTCTTTATTCTAATGACAAGCTAATCCCCCTCTCCTGTTTCCCTGCGTTATAAATAGAGCCTCTTATTTCCCCGCTCCGCCGTGCGCCGCTCCTGAAAATTAGCACTCGTGATGAGTCTGCGCTCTCAGCAATCAATTCGCCACACTGAGTCCCTCCAAAAAGGTTACCTGTGGCAACTGAGCCCCGGTCACGTAACTCAGAATTCGCCTCTCCTGCCAGTTTTCATTCGGCTAGTTAAATAAATGGCTCTGTCTGGAGAGTCGGCTGAATGAAATGTCAAAATATTGATGTTGAATAGTTATGTGATTTCGGGGGCGTTTGTCACCGGGGAGAGGAGGGTGCCCGGTGCAGGTGGTGTGCAGGGATAAGGGGGTGTGTCAGCCCCAGGGCTACTTTAATGATATTAGTAGAGGGCTGCTTATTTATGAGGCTTTAAGTTATTCATGCTCAGCACTCTCTATCCATCACAGCGAGGCCGGCTCGTTGTAGCTCACAGTCTCGGAGGTAAGTAGTGCTGTTAGCAGAGTTTCTGATAATCGCACACGTGATAGCTCAGGCAGCCCTTAAAGATGACAACATTTCACACAAATGTCCAATAGGATTAAATGATGGAGTGATATCTGTGACGTCTATTCTTCCTTCACTCACCTGACTGTTTGTATGGACGCTGCCTGCTGTTTCTGGTGTAGCAGAGTTCTTCCGACTGCGCCTCTTTTTCCCTCTTACAGGTTCAGTACGCTCGAGACAATTCCCCTTTTAAAATATGCCTGACCATGTCTTAGGGTAAAAGTGTTTATAGCTGTTCCAAATGTCCAAGTTTCAATCCTTTGCATGTTTCAAGCCTGCTCCCCCACACTGCCCGGCACTGCCTCCCGATCCCTCTCTCCACGAGCGCCCTGAACGTTGCGTCTTTGTAGTCTTGAAGCAATGAATCGTACAAATTTAGGGATGAAGGTGCCGACACACTCCCGTCTGTCGGCTTCAGAAAGTTACAGAAATTGAAGGATACGGCTAACGTAATTATAACTCCAATCTAACATTCACATTTAACCATTATCACGTCTTAGCCCTCTGCGACCGTCGGCTTTTCCCCCCGACAAAGTGAAACCACACCTCTTATGAACTAGTTCTTAACTGGTATACACTGAACTTGCTGGCTCACGTGTGTATGCAGCCTCTCTTCGAAGTCATTCAGGGAGGTTGGATACAGCAAAATTGACCCTTATGTGATGTACTCGGACAACAAAGTGTCTTGACCAGTCGAATGTTTATTTAATTAGTCATGCTTTTAGTCTACGTGCCCATAAAGAGATCCAGCTTCAATGAATAATTCACCCCTTAAAATGATCATTTGTTTATCAATTACTTCGCTTGTGTTAAAAATGTCTCTCTTGCATGCCTGTAAGGTGGAATCCGTCAACACTCTTCATCTTTGATTCTTCGTTCATTGTGGAGGCATGCGAGAAAATGACATTTCCTACAATACACAAATTGTCCTTTTGAGTGTAAAGTACTCCTTTTTCATAAGACATCCTGCCTCATGTTTTAACAGCAAGGCAAAGTGCATTACATTACATTCATTTAGCTGATCCTTTTATTCAAAGCGACTTAAGGCGCACTCACACTAGGCCCAGATGATCCGTGCCGGGCTTTAGCATGATTGTCCCCCCTCGCTCTTCCCCCGAGGCCCGCTTGTACTCGCATTACTTGAAATGATCCGAGCCTCGGCCCCGATTGCTTCTTGCTTATACATCATCACTGCCGGAGGTTTAGTTTTGTCCTTTCCTCTGAGTAAATCTGACTGAATTTAAACCTGCAGTCAACGTTCGCACCAGACCACCGCGAACCGCTTGGCTGCACCTTTTTAAATGTCCATCATGGGGCACAGTCATAAATAAATAGACATCAGGACCATTGTCAATGCTCGTGCTGGTAAACGCGCGCACACTCGTGCCTGTACATGTGCATCTGTTCTTTACAAAAGCCCACCTCTCTCAACCAGGCTGCGGCCGGCAAGTGTGCTGTGCCTGGGCGCGGTACAGTTGTACTCGCACTGGGAAAACATTTAGACTTTAGTCATGAAGCGTGCTTGGGCATGGTACGAATGGACAGTGTGAGTGCGCCCTTACAATGCAATACAAGTGCATTGAACCATGAAGATACTACCCAAAAAGTGAAAGCATCACGCACGGAAGTACATGAAAATAAAATAAAATGAGCCTTGCAGTGGCTGAGGTCACAGAGCAGTGCTACTCTGACCTTTGACCTCCTGAACTAATTTGTGTAAATACCAGATGCTGCTGTGAGTCACATCTGAGATTCGGGTTATACATTCAAGAACGTACTTCCATGTTCTGCACATTAATTCAATTAGATTATGTATTTCAACTGTTTTCCCTCGACATTAACAAAGCAGAAGGAAATCCAGTTTTGATGGTTGAAGCGTGCTTTGAAAAGTCATGAGAAAGTTTTGTAATTTGACAGCAAAAGAGTGAATTTGTTGTAGTTGTTGTCCTTTTGATGACTGGAGCCGCGGTGGTAACGACTTCATATTGTACTGAAAAATACATCCATTGCTTTGGAGTGAACCCACACAAACACACCATTTGCTGTGTTTGTGTGTTTCTGTCGGTGACTGTGCAGGTCTGCGGTGTGTCTGGCAGGCTGCAGGGTCTCTGGGTTGCTCTGATAGCGCTTGTTCCTTTGAGGCTCCAACATGCTGTTGATAACGACACCAGCCTCGTCCAGAGTCTGATCTCAGGCCAGCGCGAAACCATCCAATGTTTTCAGCTGCCAGGACCTGGGCAGAATAAAGATACACCCGTGGTTGATTGGTTGAGCACATCATCAGACGTGTAACACAGGTTTGATAGCTGATAGCACAAGTCCTTCCTGCTCTGGCTCTTTGCTGGCACAGGAGAACGCCTGGATGCACCCTGGGAGAATGAGCCCACCCCCTTGTCTCCCTCGTCTCCCCTTGATCTGCCTCAACTGGCTCCTCTCCCCCCACAGATCCCTCTGTTCTCTCTGTGCTTCTCCCCACGAACAGTCTTTCTTCTTTTCCCCTCCCAGTTCCTCGTCAGATCCACAGGGCCAGATTTTTATCGCTTTTCTACGAGTCCTGCAAGGGGAACCTTGAGGGTCTCAGTGGGATCAATTTAAAAGGGAAGCGCTTGTCTCTCCTCCTCTCCTTGGCCCTTTCGGCTGATTGGGTCCGCTCGCCAGGAACTTGCAGGCTTTTGATCTCAACCACCCCCTTCATCGCCCCCACCAACCCCTGCTCGAAGTTTTTGTCGGAGCTTGGCACTAAAAAAAAAAAAATCTGTTCCACTTTCTGGGAAACGTGGGCCCCATCCCCTTTCTCTGCACCTGTGAGAGACTAAAAGTTTTGTAAACCCACTGGGTGGTACTAACAATCTATGGCGCGATTGCCTTCTCTTTGAAGATGTGAGAGCGATCCGTCTCTTCAGGTGGAGGTACACCGAGGAGGACTCGTGCTCCTCGGGCGGCTTGCTTGAACAACTGGTAAAGTTGCTGGGAGCTGCGATGCATAATTCACACAGTGTGGGGAACGACTCGCTCTGTTACAAAGAAGAGAAAGGTACGAGGTGGTGCCTGGGAGCGTTCCCATGCTGAGCTGTGCTCAAGTCGCTCCCCCTCCTTTGTACGACATGAAGGCACAGTGACCCCGGAGCAAACAGGACTACATTAGACAACAAGAACCAAGCAGGGAGCGCCGTGTCCAGGCTTTTATGTTTTTGTTGGAAACCTAGAGCCCTGTTTGAGGATAATCCAGGTTTATTACAACATGGGTGTTATTGTAGTATTTTCGGCCGTCATTAAAATCTGTTAGGATGACGTACTCGGCAAAGTAATTGGTGAGATCTGGGAACACAGGCACAGACTAGAAACACAAGCAAGAGCAAGGCTACATGGGACTTGCCAAAAATTACACCAACACCATGTTTTCCTCTATTCTCACTTCCTGGTTTACTCAATACGGACAGATGACCTTAAAATACAGGTTTTCACTCTGTCCCCATTTCAGAATCATGTTTTTGGTGAGGGCATACACCGTCAATCAGCAGTCTGCCATCCATCATAGTTGGGCCTATGGTGAGAGTCCGTCCCAATTGTTTTTGCGGTGTGTCGGGACTCATTAGGTATGTTTTAGCCGATTCAGCATGTGAAATAGGTGTGAGAGGGAGAAATCACCCTGATTAGAAGTTCAGTTAGTGCTCTAGAAGAAAAACGGAAGTGAGAAAAGTAAGCAAATGCTAAAGTCAAGAGGCTGTGAGATCGAAAGAAGCTTGTCATGTTAGGTGAGATCAGTTTTTCAGCCATGGAGCTCTTCAGCAGAAACGGTTTGTGATTCTGTTCGCTCGTGCACAACATTGGGTTGCGTTCTTAACGTGCCAATTGGCTAACTAGCATGTCAGTTACTCTTCTTGAATGACGAATACAGACTACCGCCGCCTGCAGGTTTGAACAGTTCCTCTCACGCAAATGCATTTCGTAGTTGGCCATTGGCTGTAGTCTTTGAGGTGTGTTCTAGTGCTACTTTATTGGCGATGCGACAGTCGGCCTGCGCCCCCTCTAGTTCATTAATGTCGGGTCGGTGTGTCTGGGCCTTGAGTATCCAATGGTACCCAGTAAAATGGCCAAATTCATGAACATAAAGCCCAAGTTATAATACATAGATATTCAGGCCTTGATCAATGTCTGCAGCAACGGGTGAAAGTCCCTCAGCATATGATTACTTGAGCTTGTTGTGTAATAGGCCTGCTTTCCTGAGGTATGGGCGGTAGAAGCACTCTGTCAGTGTTTGGACAGGAGCCAGGTCCGTCACCCTCCTCCTCCTCTTCTTTCTCTGTCTCCTGCCAGGTCACTGGAGGTCAAGCAGGAGTTTTTCTTGTCCTACCTCACTGACCTCTCGCCTCTTGGGAAAACTCCAGTCACGACTCAGGATTAAAATTCTTGGTAAATTTAGCCGAACCTGGCCACAGGTCCGTGTGCTTTTGTTTTTTTTAAGGCTCTATCAAAAGAACCGGTTTTCTTGCCAGCTGGATGAAATAAAGACGTTCTCTCGACCTGAAAGTTTGAGGTGGCTCGGCTACGAGCGTCTTGACGCTGTAAAGCAAAACACCCCTTATTTTCAGGGCTCTTGGGTCCCTCTGTGATGACATCATCGGTGTAGCTGTGCACTAATTGAGGTTTAATGCTAGAGTAGAGAGAGCAGGGCTGTAATTTTCCCGCCCCGGCCCGGAATAGAGACGACAGCTTTTCATGTGGTCCGGGCTAATTTGGGTTGCAGTGCTGCAGCTGTGGGACACCTCACACTTTTGTCCTTCTTATCCTGCCTAGAGATAATATAACATATATATATATATACATGTGCTGTATGGAAACAGCAGCTTGTTTATAAAGTAATGAAAAAAACATACTGTAGAATTGATAGAACGAAGCCTGATCCAATAAACTGTTGCTAAGACGTTAGAAGACTTTTCGTCCAACAAAACACTGACATGGAAATTGGACTTTAAAGAGTTTTCGGTAATATTTTTTCCAGCGCCTGTTGCAAAACCACCAACATTCTTCAGTAAGCCTTGAAGAAATAAATCCATCCCCACTACCTCTGCCTAAATACGGCACTCATTCTGCATGTAGAGCAACACAGTGGGGTTTATATAGCCCTACGTAGGAGGAGGAGCTTGGGGAAGAAGTCGCTGTAATATGCAGAATGGTTTCTTCTGTGTCTCATTATGAGTGTGTGTCCTCAGAGCCTGGGCGTAATGACATTCATCCTCCCATCTAGGCAAACAAACATACGCGCACGCACACTGACTCAAACACAGAGCTCTGCCTGCTCTTTATCCCATCCGCCATATCGGAGCCTGTGTAAACACCGGGCCCGTTTGAAGTGGAAAGCCTTAATCACAAGTGTAATCATTGACATTGCGAGGCGGTTACTGGACTGAGAGAGGAGGGGCCGGGATACCGTCGAGGCCCACAGTGACACCTGATAGACGCAGGAGACCAGACATGCCTTTCAGAAGACGACGGCCGTTACATCGTGTCTCTGGGAACAAACCAGAGCATGCTTTTCTGTCTTGTCTTCAGAAAGCAGGATTACAGATTCACGTAACTGCTGTAACTGTCACATGTGAATTGAACTTCACTCCGCGGGCAGATGAAGCACAGCGTTCAGTTCACGATACGTCGCTCATGGTTGCTATTATAACGTAAGAGAGCAGGTAAATCCAAACTTTTAGTATTATGAAAGGCTGGTGTGGTGGTTGGCACTGTCTCCTCACAGTGAGAGGGTTGCTGGTTCGAAGCCCAGCTGGGGCCCTTCTCTGTGGAGTTTGCATGTTGTTCCCGTGTCTGCGTGGGTTTTCTCCGGGTTCTCCGGTTTCCTTCCACAGTCCAAAGACGTGCAGGTGTTCGGTTCATTGATGACTCTAAATTGCCCGTAGGTGTGAATGGTTGTCTGTCTCTGTGCGTCTCTATGTGTCCTGTGATAGACTGGCGTCCTGTCCAGGGTGGACCCCGCCTCATGTCTGATGTCAGCTGGGATCGGCTCCAGCCCCCCCCGTGACCCTGACAGGGACAAGCGGTTGAAGATGAATGAATGAATGAATGAATGCCCGTACTTTTGGGATTCTTCTTGAGATGGATCTGTAGCCTATAATCATAGGAAGTAGCAGTGGTGGAATGTAACCAAGTACATTTATTTAAGTGCTGTACTTGAGTATGATGTAGAAGTTCTTGTACTGTACTTGAGTATTTCCATTTCAGGCTCTGTTGTACTTCTACTCAACTACATTTCAGAGGGGAGTATTGTACTTTACCTCAAAGCCAGACAGACGTATCAGTCCGCTGATATTATTGGCCCATACTGACCTATTTGATTGACCTCTTTAATGAAGTAATTTGTTTAAGAACACAGTTTTCTGAGGTCATATCAGTACAAACTCCCCATACTGTAGTAAAGATTTAGTTTTATTCTACTTCAAAAAATCTGGTGTTTCAGGATATTTTATACCACATTCATCAGTCAGCCGATTAATTGGCATTGGGAATTAAAAGACTCATATCAGTCGACCACTAATTTATACACTGTGGTATTGTGGTACTTTTATGCAAGTAAAATATCTGAGTACTACTTCCACTCAGTGTGTGTTTGTTTGCAAGCCCGTTCTAACATGCAAAAATCATAATCAACACAGCCAAAGACATGTTATTGTTTGCTAGGAGAGGCACTTGCGTTTCATCATTTAAACCCCAGAATCGTCCAAAGTGCGAACTCCTGGAGCTGGTCCCAATGTAATTAACTGAGCAATATGATGAAACAGTGCACGGTGGCTCATGCACAGACTCCGACAGAAGCTTTTTGGCAGCGGCAGGCTGCGATCAGCCCTCACATGGAGGAGTCTGCGAGTTAAAATGAAAGTAAGCAGCACACGTCATTGTGCATTGTGTAGCAGTGTGTCCGTAATGTACAGTGGCCTCGGGGTGTGATTTGGAAATAAAAGAGCGTTCGTGATTAACTCTCAGCACATGTGTACACGCACACACACACACACACACACAAACACACAAACACACACACACACACACACACACACACACACACACACACACACACACACTGATCCCATTGTACCAGTCGGGTCTAGCTGGCCTCTGCCTGGGCCAAAGCCTGTTAACTCCAATTCGGAGCGTAGAAGCTGGTAATGAGCACTGTCAGAGTTGACATAACAACCTCCCGCTCTGGGGCTGAGCAGTTGAGTCCGACTCAGAGAGACAGAGAGCAGGTTCTGTCCTCGCCGGACTGATCCCGGGACGGTCTGCACTCCTGTTGCACCTGTGTTTTGGCCGTTCGCTCGGTGTTCAGAGACGTTGTTTTCGGTCGAGCCCCGGACTTCACGATATAAACCTTTTACTTTCCGTTTGTCATTTCCCTGAGACTTTAACTCAGACTTATAGTGATTGCTTTTGCATTAAATTACCCCCGTACCTGGAATGAATTACACTCTACTTTGAAGTTTACTACTTAAGCATCACATGAGATTTTGAGCATTAGGAATTAAGTTTCACTTGAATGCAGTTTGGCTTCTGACTTTGAAGGGTTGGAAATAAAGGAGCTGCCCTCACTGTGATCTTTAATATTCAAATAGAAGTAGTGTGTGTGTGTGTGTGTGTGTGTGTGTATACATAACTTAAGAATAATTTAAATTATTGTACACCCTAATTCACCTTGAATAAATGTTTTTTGGCGTGCTATGAATAATACAGATAGATAAATGAATCCAGTTGCATTCAGGACGCATGAAGGCCTGCCGGGTAACGACATTAGACTAACGTTTGTTTTATTATTTTGTCCTCAAGGTTGATATCCAGAACCGTTGTTTTCTTCACGATAAGCATTTCTCTACGCGTCCCCATCCCGGCTCGTTGGAATCAGCTGGTTTAGAGTAGACGACTCGCTGTGTTGTCTGAATTGAGTTCAGGCAACGCAAAAAAAAAAAACCCAGCTCCCGCACTCCAGCATGACATGTCCCGGACTCCCATTTCTCAATAATTTATCCAGACAACTAGAATGATTATTCTATGAATATGCACTAAAAATTCCTTTCTGGTGCTCTTTTACTCTTCGAGCGTGCGTGTTAGCGTGCGCTCAAACGGGCGTGCGCGTGAGCCCGCGTGTAGCTGTGTGTGTACGCAGCCCTTTTCTGCCCGAAACAAAGGAGGTGTCAGGGCGAATTAGGCCCCCTACGACTGAACGCCCAGAGAGCTTAGAGATGCACCACAGGTTCTGCTGAGTCGCACATGAGCCGCGGTGTCTGCCTCTTCCCCTCCACGCCCCCCCCCCCACACACACACACACACACACACACACTCACCCCCTCTCCACTCCTGAGTTGCTCTAACAAGGTTGTTGGAAGAGGATAAGGCGTGTTAAATGAATAATTTACACAGAAGAGCGCTCCTTATTTATTTAATACGGCTGGATCTGACTGAGTGGGCAGCCTGCGTCCCCAACTGCCAAGACACTGGCTAAACGAGTGCTTGCTCGGCTTAATGGAGGGCCAAAGCGACAGGCGTTTATGGAGAACGAAGGGGTGCATGAGAGACTTTGTAGATTTTGTGTGTGTGTGTGTGCGCACGCGCGTTTATATGTTGTGGAACAGGCCGTGCAGAGCCGTGCGAGTGTGCAAATCTTGTCGCCGCTGTATGTACTTTGTCGTTGCACCGTGTTACTCTTTATACCTTAATGCAAACATATCACATGAGGGACCCTTCACCTCCTTCAAAAGGCCTCTGGGAATTTCTGGAATACTGCTCCACCGTCTGACGAACGCAGGAGAAATACACCGCAAACACCGTGTTTTTGGTGTTGGGTTATGGCGCCCAGATTGGACAATATTGCATGCTCATTTAATCAAATTTAAGTTATTAATGACAACCACATCATTAGCTGTTTTTATGAATAAGGTTTAATACAAAGGATAAATATATAAGATGAATTATTTAAAGTTTGTAAAGATTAAATTAAATGTTCACCAGTGTTTTGTTTTCCATTTTATTTCAAAGTGTGGAATAAAAAAGACTTTTGAAACATGAATGTTTTGAAATGAACACTTCTGATCAAATTCCAACATTTTATTAACATTTACTAATATGACTTTCTGTGATTATGTTTAGATTTTTACTGTTTATTTCATAACATTTAACACTTTGGTGCTCTATACTTCATATACTATAGCGGTTTTGCTTTGGGTTGTTGTGGTTTTTCTCCATTTTGCCCGCTTTATGTTCATGTTTGATGTCTTTACAGGGGGAGTGTGGAGAGGGGGGGGCAGGACCACAACCCGGGCACCACCCAGAAAGAGGAGGAGCGAGGGAGCAACTGAGGAGGGAGGATCATCCAGTCGGTAAACACTCTTTGGTTGTACATAAATTGTTAAAATTTGTTTAGTCATTATTATTTTCTGTCGTTATGTTGGAACAATTAACAGGATGTGAGACCAAATGCTGATGGTCGAGGGCCGATATTCAACATTCTGCAGATTATGTGTATAAGCGTTTTATGTTACGGATCGCTGATGAAAAGGTAATTATTTGGAAAGTGTGCTGTTTAGGCTCCGCTGCAACGAGAGGCAGGGAGAGCCCTCTGGTCTGTTACAACCCAGCCCTCTCTCACTTAGTGTTGGACGGTAACGCGATGCTAAAAAGTTCAAAACAATACTACTTCATGTTTTATTAGTTTGGGTACTTTAAGAACTATGTGTGACGGCGGGGCAGCGTGTCTGTGTGCAGCGTGACTGCTGCAGCCCGAGTGGGTGTGGTTTCACAGAGACAGACATGGCTGACAGCGGCTCGAGTGTCGCACAGAGCTCATAGCTGACAGTAACGGCAGGCCCACAGACACCACAATAATTAAAAAATAATAATAATTAAATTAACGAAAACAAACAATAATTAATAAAACATATTGTAATTTATATTAATAGAAAATGGTCTGATTAGAGCACAGACCTCTACCAGGTCTGGGTCATTGGTGTTGTACTTAGTGCACTACTTTTGTAACAGCACATCCATCTGGGAACTCTCAGCTGGAGATCTTTTGGGAAGAGGCAGAAATACTGGTTTCTGATTGGATGAACCATCTGTCCATCACCACCTGTGTTGGTGATAGCCAGGCCAAACCAACACATCAGACCAACGAAGCGTATGAAGTAGTAACAGAGCGTCAAGGCAAAGCTCAGAAAGTAAACATGTCGGTAAAGGATATTTGCCGTTTGGGCCTTTTAGCTGTAAATTCACGTTACACTATTCCAGGAGCCTGGTCCATATTCCAACAGAAGGATCCAAGAGAAAAAAGTGTTAGCGGGCGGCTTGATCTCATCCGCGGAAGCCGCCATGTTGTTTACACTGAACAGTCTCTTCCTGTGCGTCACACTTCGACTCGCCTCAAAACCAACGCTGATTGGTTTGGTCGCTGGTCAAACTTCTCCATATTTTTAAGTTACCAGACTGATCTGGGAGTAAAACACAATGGAGCTTGTGAGATCAGGATGGTCTCACGAGGCTACTACTCTTGTTTGCAGGCTCGTAATCCAGGGATTGAGCTTTATCAACATGAACCGCAAATTGCAAATCTCCCCTTTGTGGGACGAATAAAGGAATATGTTACTTTGTTAACTGAACATTAAGTAGCAATAAAGCTCAGCAGCTTTTATAAAAACATATTTTTCTTTAGGGTTTTTAAGTTTAAGTGTTTTAACTAATAAAAATAAGTTAATTTAAAAAGCTCCACATTCTGTCATCTAATATTTTAGTTCTTTACTTTTGATATGTTTCAGTTTTCCTCCGCGGTATCGTTTCAGTATCTGTATCCAGGTATTTTAGGAAGGTATAGGTAACACTATAATCTGGTAACATCCCGCCCACAAAACTATCTGATTGGCTGGACGTCACAGGGGTCACAGCCAATCACTGCTATGATGGATGGACGCTTACATGCAGAGACAGGAGCAGCCTGCAGCAGGGAGGGAGAGGAGCGTCTCCAGTTGATTCAGCGCTGCTGTGTTTAGAAAGTACACATTACATTCCTCCACGCGAGGAGACGAGGACACGGTGTTTTCACATGTTCTCTAATGTTAGCCGACAGTGACGTCAAGTCTCTTGAATGCATATCGGTGTCATTAACGTCTGATGATCTGCATCGTATCAACCCTTTAAAAAGACAATATCGGTCGACCGATGCGGGACAGGGGGAGTCATGTGAGTGTAGGAATCTGTTCTGAAACGCTAGATGAGTGAATGTCCCTCTCGTTCAATCATGAAGCGTCTGTCCTTATGTTCTAGCACTAGACGAAAAAAAATCAGGTTGCTCCGACCAATCAGTTTATGATCAAAATCCTTCAAATCCTCTGTCTGACATCTGGGTTGTTCTTGCCTCTTCCTCCTCCTCTTCCTCCTCCTCGTTCCTCTTCTTCTTCGTCCTGTGGAAAGAGGCATACAGTGCTTAGAGAGTGATACATTGTGTGTGTGTGTGTGTGTGTCCGTCCCAGGAGTATGAAATCCCACAGCTCACACTGACCTCATTATAAATATAGCTCATCTATCCAGCCATCAAATTTCCCCTCTCCTCCTCCATCTCTTAGATATATATCGTGATCCTCTCTACCTTCCACCACCCCCCCCCCCCTCTCCGCCTCTCCGTCGGTGTTTGTGCTGGACTTAACACGAGATTAAAAGCTTACGCAAGTCCTTGTAACAGCAAGGTTTCCTCGGCACCTGTCATTACCGATCCGGCCGTAATCTGGGATCATAAGATGTCTTTTAATCATGAAACATCTCTGAGTAACATTAAAGACGGGGTTTACATGAGCTCTCATCGGCGGCTCTCGCTCAGGTAGTGTCCCAATCACTTTTCCCTGGGCTTCCTCTCCTCTCTTTTTACCTGGTCCATGCTTCTCTTCACCTCCTCTGCCAGTGGAGCGATATCCCCCCATTAGAGCGAACAGCGCTCATGTCTGGTTGATTTAACAGCAGCATCAGTGATCATTACGGTCCAAGGCTGGCTTTGATCCTGCCAGACAGCATTTCCTATGGTTTTAATAACCCAACAAAGACACCGCAGCAGATGCTCGATTTATGGACCCTGGGCAAAGAGAGAAGAACATGATGGATTCACCAAATCTCCTGGAATGGGAATCGCTTTAAAAACGCTCTCATCAGACTTTGTTTGGGAAGAAAAAGGTGATTGAGCTTCCGTGCTGTTTTTTAGCAAAGCCCTGTTTTACATTCAGAGCTAAACACACAGTCACCCCTGGGAGCTGTTTATACGAGCGCAGCACTGTTGGCCACAGAGCCAGTCCACCGGAGCGGCTCGGATCTGCAGATATATAATTAGAATACAAATATAATAAATACCTATAAGTGTTTAAAGTGTGAACCCCAGGTGATCAGGGGGACGGGGGCGTGTGTGCAATGTAACAGTGGTTTACATTTAGAGGGCATGGAATAACAAACAATGAGAGGACAGAATTACTGGAGATCCTATCGGAGAGTATGATTGTGCAGTGTTTTGGCATCTGAACAGCCTTCAAATTCGCACATCTGTTAAACTGCACCAGGGTTGTATTTCACCTCTCACTGATACCTGAAAACCCGTCCAAAACAAAACTGATCTCCGTCCACACGAGCGTTTTGGCCAATCTCTCTACACCGGGCGACGTGTGCCAGTGTAAACAGGGAGGAGATTTTCTAACACTACTGCGGTTGAAAATCATGGATGTATAAGTTGAAAATACTCTGGAGGAAGAACAGCAACGGTGAAAAGTAAGACTACGGATTTATTTACTTGGAACTACGACGAGGTGGAACCGTAACTGACAGTAACACATGAGTAAAAGCCGGTACACGCGGTGAAAAACCCTGATTGGGAGTCATTGCAGTTTAAATACTGCAACATATCAAAGTAAGGGTATCAAAGTAGTACTGGGTCAGTTATTCATCACTGGAGGAAGCCATGGCAATGGGATGGGAGCACAGACAAGGAGGATGAACTCACCAAAGGTTTGACGGCCTACCTAACTGACACTATAGACTGACGTGGGCGACTGCGTCATTGTTTCAAAGTGTCTCTATTTTCACCTGTCCAGATTAAAACGCAACCCAACTAAAATGAGCTCAGCAGTGTTTCCAAATGTCCCCGTTTTAGGGTCTCGGTGTGGGTGTGAGGCGTAAAAGTAGCAAAAGGAAGAAAGTGTCAAGTCTTTGAGGGGAAACTTCAAGTCAAGTCAGACGAAGCATGTCAGTTCCAGGTTTTTAAGGTCTCTGAATGCTGACCATTATAATGACATAATGGCTTTTTTACCCCCAACCCCATAAACACGACGTACTGCACAAAATAGGAGAAGCATCGTATGAAAAGCCTCACAAGGTTCTTTAACATTGTGCTTAAGGCATGTCCCAGGTTACAGATTAGGTTCTTGCAGTGAAAAAAGGGCTACAAGTTCCAGGTCCTCATATTTGTAACTTCAGTCTGACTTGAGCTCAAAGCCTCTTTCACACAAGCAAGAAATGGCAACTTTGGACCAAGTTCACACCAGATTCCTCAGACATTGTCCGGCGTTAACATGACAAAATCTCTCAAGTCTCAAGTTTTCAGTTCTAAGTTACTAGTTCTGTTGCAATGTCACGTATAATGTGGCTCATGATTTGTTTTCATAGGTGATACCATTACGATGCAAGTGATTTCAAAGTCAGGCTGCTGCTTTTACAGGGTACAGTTCCAACAAGTTAGCGTGCTTGTTTGTGTGCACCTCTCCTTTGAAACATTACCTTCATACCTGCATATCCGGCAGCTTATTCCCCCCAGAAAGGCCGGCTTATGTTAAATAAGAACAAGCTGCCTCACATTGACCTGCTTTTAGGAGCCCAGGCTCACCTCAACAGGAGAACTGTCGAGATCATCTGCATATTCTTTTTGATCTCGCACCGGGTCTCTAGGAGCAGCCGTCATTAAGGAAGTTCGCACGGCGTTGCCTCTTCCTCTCATCGTGGCTAAATCTCCACCGCGTGCCCCTTCTCTGCTAGTGCCCTTCACTCCATCGCAGCCCCTTCAAAGTCCTCTAGCCTGCTACCGCCCTTCGCTTCAAAGCTGCCCTAAGTTGGGTTGAAAGCCAAAGCTACTCTTGTCTGTCCTTCACCGCTAAGCTGACGAGTTTGTGTCTGTGTTGTGTTGCCCTTGGGGTGGGTTACCTCCACCACCGCCGCCCCCGCCCCCTCCATCTCATCTCTTCTCCTCCCCACCTTGCTGTTTATCTGTGCCTGGGCTCATCACGTCCCTGAACCTGCTCTAATTAGCATCCCACACAACACTGTTTATTTACTCAGGTACCGACAGAAGGGGAGGGAGGTGAGAATGAAAGAGAGTCGGGGGGAAAAAAGAGGAGAAAGAGACAGAGAAAGCCGGGGAGAGGAAGAGAGAGAGGGAGGGCTGGGAACAGGAAGAGAGGGAGAAATGGTTCAGAGAATCAAAGAGCTAGGAGACTCTCTCATAGCGGATGCAGGGGGTAATGATAGTTAGAAAGACATGATGCAGAAAGTCTAGAAAGTGAGAGACAGAGAACTTTCCCACCTCTCCACGCCTCCTCTCTGCCTTTTCCAGCGTTTCATCTGAGATGCAGAGTGCCTAAAATTAGCAGGCTGGCAGCTTCCTTCCTTCCTTCCCTTCCTTCCAGGGCCCCCATTAAAGTTCTCCTATTGCGTTGAGTGATCATTAAGGTGGGACTGGGAGCGCAGGTGTTATCTTAGCGTCCCAGTCGAGGCTGCAGTGGCATTACCTTTCCTCGCAGGGCCAACAGGAACAGAAAGTCTTTGCAATCCTCAGCTGGGGAGTGTTTGCGAACTGTATCTGAACTTGTTTTCAGTATATGTGCATCAGAGTGCTACAGCGCACATTGCACGTCGCATTGATAGAAATGGACAGTTCCTGGTTCGGACTAATTTGTGTTCATCCGATGGTATCTGATTAAATAAAGGCCCCATGCATGTTTATCAGTTTGTACAGATCTTGTGTGACGTTTCCAACCTGTTGTTTTGTGGTTATGCTCGCTGATGCAGCTATGTCTTCTGTCAAGTTGCTGTGTCCTTTCTTTCTGCATCCTATCGAACATTGTTCGAAGTGCTGTCATCTAAAGTTTAGCCTGCTACCAAGAGGAAGCTTGAGAGATGAGGACCTGTCTACTTTCATACCTCTGTACCTGCCTGATTGTTGGATTATCTCTTTTGGAAGGTCAGAAAACTTGTCGGATGACTCGCCCACTTTCCAGAAGTGAGTTCAGACGCTGAAGGTGACGCACACCGAGGCCTTAAGGTCTAGTGCAGGGGTGTCAAACTCAGGCCCGTGGGCGAAATCTGGCCCGCGGTGTGATATTATTTGACCCGCAAGATCATATCAAGGTTCTATGAGAGCTGGCCCGCGAGTATAAAGCACATACACGTCTACTTTTCTGTTAACAAGCATGAGCATCCATGCTACCAGTCTCTGCAGACAAACTTAATCCACCCCTCCCCAAAAGCGGCCAAAAGAAAGATGGAGAACAGGATCTTTCAGCAGCGGTGGGAGGCAGATGATCTGTGTCTGAAGGTAAAGAGCTGTTTGTCACCGTGGCTGTAACCAAAGAATCAAACATGAGAAACACCACGACAAGAACAAGGAGCTGCACTGGAAAGGTTCAACGTTACACATCTGAGAGAAGGGAAAACATGCACATGTGCAGTCTTTTTTCTTTCTTTTTTTGTAGATATTGAGTTTTGCGCGCATCTTTGTCCCAGTTTTTAAATTTGGCCCACTGTGAATTTGAGTTTGACACCGCTGGTCTAGTGTCTTCCTTTTGCGCTAGTCTACACATTCTTGTGCACACCGACGCAAACCTCCATGGATGCGTAAGTGTGCGCCACAAGATTTGAACCATTGTGGTCCACAGTCTGAACGAGAAGCATGTGGCTCATTTTAGAGAATAGGATAAGTTGCTGGTCTTTGTGACCAACAGCTGTAAACACCTGGAGGTCACACAGACCTTCTTCTGTCCAGCTGGTATGGAAACATGGTCTTGATACTGAGGGTTATGCTTCTCAGAGGTTGACCAATTAAGACAGTGTTTACTTTTAACTGTGTACCAGCACACCAGGACAAATTGCTTCCTGTTCCCCCTTACATCCTACATCCGACTGAGTTTTTATCTGCCTTTGCGTTGCTACACAAGGTCACCTTGTGTGTCACACATCCACCAGTTTCCCCTTTTTCATGTGTTATCTACTTCTGTAGCAATTTTACCGGCATGACGTCATTTCCTGCCTTGTTCCTGTCGGTCACTCAGCAAAGTGTCCTCGCAGCGACTTCCTGACATCAGTGACTCAGCACATTTCTGAAACAAAATATTTGGCTCTGCCTGTGCTTTTTTTTCTCTCGCAGACTTGAATTCAGCAGAGTGGCATTTTAAATGGTCCATTCTCAAGTGCTGTCATCCTGAATGATGGCCGTCTGCCGTTCACAGCCAAAGAACTCACCCACCATGTCTAAATGTGGTCTGGGATAGTAAAACCTTGACCGTCCTCCCTTCTGCACAAGGTTTTAATTGTGGGAATTGGCCAAATATGTGAACTTTTGCTGTTGATGTTTGTCTTTCCTACACATTCCCAGGCAGCGTCAGTTGTCACCTCCCGGCACTGACAGCTCTCGTTCCTTCCCTCTTTTATTTCTTTTCTCCTCCAGCGTCCTTCCATTGCCTCACCTCTCTTTAGTGCTTTTTGACCTATTCAGAAGGGTCCAAATGTCACAGCAGAGGGAAAGGTCAGGTAAAGGTTTAGTGTTGAGCATGGCTAACGCAGTACTGGCTGCCTGAGGGGGGAACACGTTAACACTTGAGACCTTGAACACACGCGTCTGCGCGCATACACGCACTCGGACAGTGCTGTCACCTCCGCTCCACATCTACGCCACTCAGCTCTGAGCCGGCAGCCATGTCATCTTTGTGCGCGTGTGACTGTGTGTGTGTGTGTGTGTGTGTGTGTGTGTGTGTGTGTGTGTGTGTCATATGCTCATTTGGTTCATCTGTGAGCATGGATGATTGAAGACATTACAGCTTCCCGGGGATGACACATGGCCTTGTTGGACATCGGGTCAAAGGTCATTGGTTGTCAGGGTTTTACAGCATCCTGCCTTCAAAGGGCCATGCCTCGTTTTTATTGAGGGTCCAGCTCGTCTGTAGTGACCACTAATGCTGAAATCCTTAAACACGGAGGCATTTTTTGTTTAGTTTTTTTCTACCTTGGAAGTGATTAGTAAATTCAATTTTACTTATTTTCATTTCTAGGTCAATAAGAGCAGAACATCCAGAGTGTCAGTTAAGCGTATGCTCCAAGAGGAACGGCAGGTTAGCAGTGGGATTTCTATATCGATTAATCTACATCCACATGCAGGGCAGAGCCGCGGGATCCTAATTGGAATGGATTTCTCAGACGCATTGATTTGCTCAGGTGACAGTGGATGACATACGGTTGTGCGTTTGTGCTCATGCCAAGAATACCCTATGATGCTGTCTTGGTTTCTCTCGCAACACCTTTTACTGTTGGTTGTCCGAGGAAAAGGTAAAAGGAGCAGCTCCAAAGCGTGCGTGTATGCGTGTGTGTGTGCGTGTGCGTTCATCTTTTTTCCCCACTTCTTGGCCCTTTCATTCAGCAGAGCTCTGGGATGAAGCAAGGACCTCTGCAAACACTGATTTCATTTTCCCCATGACCGCCTTTCGCTCCAGACCCCAGCTCCCCCTGCACACGCACAAGTACACCTTAGGCTGGGGAGCAAAGACGAGCAGTTAGCATGCATGCAGGAAGAAGCAATCGAGCACAGATAACACTTAGGTTCACTCAGGAGGAAAGAACAAATGGAATGATCTTACTTTCTCTTGGACTGTGAGATTCACAGAATGTTCCTTTTATTGTGTTTTAATAATCGGGAGAGCACTTTTTTTTTTTTATTATCACTTTCTTGTCACTCTCTGGTCCACTAATCCCACATGCTCTGTGTGTGTGTGTGTGTGTGTGTGTGCGTGTGCAAGAGAGAGGAGGTTGGTGAAAGATGGCCGCTGGACATGGCTTCTCACAGCCGGCTGGCCCCGACCCCCTGTGATCTGCCCTCTTATCTAGCACAGATCCTGGCCTTTCATCTGGGCTAAAACCTGGGGGAGCTTGGCCTCTGCTGGGTTTTTAGCCCTCCCTCCCACACACACACACACACACACACACACACGCACACACTTCATTCCAGACCCCCTCCATCTCCAGGCTCTATCTTGGAGTCCCAGATGAGCATTGCTCTCACCTACAAGGGAGATAACAAACCTCACACTGCTCTGCTCCCGGCTCTGCTTTCCTCAAAACACTTTTTTTTTTTTAAAGAGAAACAACTTCCCTTTCCCTGTTTTGAGGGACAAAATGCACGACTCCACACTTTAAACAGTAGTCAGCCAAAAGTCAGACAGAACCGAAATGGAGAATGCACAAGGGATGCTCCCAAAACACAGCACTCTCCGTGTTTTCACATTTCACGGAGCACTGATTTCACCTCTCGCTAAATTGCATTACTGGCTAACAATAGGCAGGTTGTTTTGGCCGCTCAGCCCATTGGTCTTGGCTGGACCACCTCTACATGTGACCCAGGTCCAGGTTTGAAGGTGTTAGCTGAAGTGTGTGTGTGTGTGTGTAGATTATGCAGTCCACTTCGTACCGTTTCATTCCATTCCAGGTGGATGCCTGGCCCGTCCCCTCACTGCCCTCCTGCTCAACCCTGACCTGTTTTCCAGCATAAACAGCAGATCCTCACCCCTCACCCTTTTGGCTTTACCTGATAATCTGTCTCTGTGGATCACCCCCCACCCTCTTTTTCTCCTCTTTCACCCTCAGTCTCTCACATTCTCTGCAGAAAACCAGGTTTGTGCGTCACCCTAGACCTGACCTCCGACCCCGGTCAGATTAGAGTGGTCGGCGTTTCAAATCCAGCGGCAGATTGAGTAGCATCTGTGACCTCCTTGCACATTTCTCCCCTTGCCCCGCTGTGTTATACCCCTTGGAATCAAGACGGGGCCCATCAGATCTCAGTACCAATTAGTCAGACACGCAGGTTTGCAGTGGTGGACAGGACCCGAAACAGTGACTAATGGGCTGATGCTAGGGTCCTCTCAGCCACGGAGGGCCATTGTCAAATAGAGCAGTGGCTTTGGAAAGTATTCGGACCCTTTCACTCTTTATATACTTTGTGTTTGAGATTTAATAGATTAAATAGACTAGTTAGTCTACGCACATTAACTATCATTTCAAAGTGAAAAGATTCCTGTCTGTTATAGTGAAGGTTTTTGTTGCCACCGTACTCTACGGGGGAATTGTTGGGTCTGTGTAAATCATAAATAAGTCATAGAGTGTGGTCTTTACCTGCTCTGTAAAGTGTCCTGAGATAACTTTTGTTATGATTTGGCACTATAAATAAAATTGAATTGAATTGAATTGAATAGAAGCTCAAAGCATGATTTGTATATAGACTTTTTGCTTTGGCACTCTAAATTGAATTGGTTGTACCTTGTTTTCTAGTATCATCCTGAAGATAATGTAACTCTAGATACTGCAGAACACGATTGGGTTGATTGGACATAATTATGTAATTCACAGTCCATTTAACTTGGCGAGTGTAAAACCAGTTCTAAAGCTCTGGATGTTCCCAAGAGCACATACGTCTGGAACTGCCAGGTCCGTTACAGTCAAGAGCTGCATCTGTCAAAGACCAGACACTACTCAGCGCTCATCACATGCCTACCACCATACCTGCAGTATGATGAAGCATGGTGTTTGGCAGCATCATGCTCTCAGGGTGAATCATGCAACAAGTAAAGGGGTCTGGAAACTTTGCAAAGCCGCTGTAAATGGTTGGTCGTTTCTGTGGCTTTCCCAAATACAGAAAACCCCATAGACCTCTTATATTTCCAGAGGACAGTTAGTTTTTGCAACCACTGCAGCCTTTTGTCTTCTTTGAATTGAATAGCTGTCCCTATTTTGAAGATGCATTAAAGCAATAATTAGAGGAAATGATGGCCCAGTCTTGATATTATTCGAGCCTTTGTTTTGACTCTTCAATGATCCTGAAGGTCAGATGCAGGTTTACAGATGCACATAGACACTTGAGCGTCTGTAGCTCTCTGGCTCTCTTCCAGTCTCTCTCTTTCCTCTGCGTGTCACTGTGCACAGCAACCACCTCAGGAGTAAAGAGTATGAGGATGACAGGGCAAGCTGACCACTACCAGCACATCAACAAGTGACCGTGAATAATCTCCGTCTCCGTCCTCTCTTGTCCCTTTTTCTCTACCCTCTCCCATGTGGCTGAACTGGAGGAGAGAGTTGTTGGCGAGTTGATTGTGCGGATGGAAGCACACTCGGGGTGTTTTCACATATCCTTTCTAAACGAACCAAAGCTCAGTCCTCTTTAAGTGGACCCGAAAGTGGACCAGCAGAAAGGGGACTCAGTTTTTCCTGCTTTCACATTGTTACTTCATATGAAAGAGGACACAGTTGTCTCTCTGCTCCACTTCAGTTCTGATTGGGCCTCAGTCCTCTTTCTGTTCCTATATAGTCCCTATAGAGTTTTATTGCGTTGGATTATGGGTAGTTTTCACTTGGAACAAGATGGGGAAATGCAATTTTACATCATTTTGGACCAGTTTTCTTAAAGACAAAAGTTGCTCCAGTAAATAATTATTGCATATTTACACATATCGCAGCCTTCGTCTGAACATTTAGTAATTCTGGCAATGATTTCCCTGTAAATTCATATTCAATACGATGAATGCTCGTCTGGGGCAAGCCTAGAGGGCTGAAATACAACGGCAAAGGGCGAAGTGAACCCGGAGCGAGAACTGCAACGCGGACCTGAAGCAAACCATGCACGGTGGTCGGTCAGAGGGGTCCCAGTTCTTTGTGTGTGTTCACATGTGCGATGATGAGTCACCGATCGTTTAGAGGACTGAAAAGGACCAAGTGTGAAAACACCCTAAGTGACTGCTTTATTCATATTAAACAACTTGGTGTGGCCTGAGGCTGTGTTATCATCACAGACACTCACCTGTTGTATCAGTGTGCTTCCTGTAGTAGAGCTCGGAGAGTGTGAGTGTGTGTGTGTATGCGTGAGCGTGCATGTGTGTGTTTTTAAACCGGTAGCTTCAGGGCCCCCAGAAATCATTGCTACTAAAATACCAGCTGTTGTAGGATCACTTACAGATGGAGTTGGTCTTTGCATCTTCCATTGCCCAACTCTCTCCCATCTCTTTCAGCACACACTCTTTCACATTTGAAGTATATTAACAGAATGTCATTGGTTCTGAAGACGTTTGTATTCACTCTAGTCCTGTTTTGAACCTCTCTTCCATCTTCATTTTTAGCTACATTAGTACAGTGGCTCTGGGAAGGGCAATGTAAGTTAGTCCACCACCACTTTTCCCCAGTTCTCCTCACATCTTCCAAACAAGAGCTACTACTACTCCCTCACGTGTCACTTTTTCCGCTGACTGTTCTGCTCTGGCTGGGAGAATCAAAAATATAATCCTTAAACATCGGGATGTCCTTTTAAAAGTGATGCATCTCTGTACTGTATTAATTCTGACACTTGAAAACGGCCTCCTGGCTGCCGAGTCAACCTAAAGGTTTTTCCACTGTGGCCACGGTGCACAATGTTCCAATTTGTCAGACACCAAGTACTTTACAAATCCACGTTCTGCTAGAAAATACGCATAAATTACTTGATAAATTGTAGCTGCACACATAGTGTAATGTCTCTGTGGTCTGTTTTTGTTGGACAAACTAAAAGAGTTTTAAAGATTAACATATCTGAACACAAAAGTGCAACTGGCACATGAAATGTGGATTATGCTACACTGCAGGGGTGTCAAAGTGATCCAGTAAAGAGTCGCTGTGGCTGCAGGTTTTCATTCCAACCAAGCGAGAACACACGTGATCCCACAAATCAACTGTGTGAAGACAATTCAGGTGATTGCATGACTCAAGTCAGGTGTGTTTTTGCTTGGTTGGAATGGAAACCTGCAGCCACAGCGGCCCTTTACTGGGTCGCTTTGACCCCCCTGCGCTACAGTATTGCTCACCACTCTGCACAGGCTAATCATGTCTGCAGCTTCATTAAAGTTCTGGGGTGAAGAAATAATCTCACCCTCTCCTAGAGATCAACTCACCTGCTCCACAGATGCCTTTTGGATTCATACTTGACACAGTTGAGCCCTTTGGCTTAAATGAAGACCTGAATTTGTCCTGTTTTCTGTGATCTGTTAATTGTGACGGAATAACAATCATCCAATGATCATCGCTCACCCGCTGTAGGTTGACTGTGTATCTGTTTGCCTTGTCTTTGTCCTGTTTGGCTCTGATGAAGACACAGTAGGGTTTAAACATTGGTCTGTGTGTTTGCACAATCAATGGTGGCTAAAAAAGTATCAGTGTGCCTCTCTCAGTCTTCACCCCCCCTTTAAATATAGCAGCAACGTTCATTTATACTGACATTCATTTGACTTTTGGAGTTCGGTTCAACTTTTCATTCAATACCTAAAAGTTCAGCTGTACTTTGTGTTTTGTGCTTATTAGCCATATTAGCATGCTAACATGCTATAACAAGGTGTTGAACATGGCAGACTTGCTACACATCAGCACAGTATCATTGGCAGTACAGTTGCAAATAGCCAAAGATAATGTCACTGACCATGCTACTTCAGTACCATACCTATTGTTCCAGGTGGAATAAGACAAAGGGATAAAATAAAGCTGATCTTGGTTTTTTTTTTGGAGTTACTTGGTGTCAGGTGACGTCTGCTGAATCATCTGTGACCAAAGGATTATAGGCCTAATGGCTGCTTCTCCAGCTGTTGACACACACTGCCCCCACTACCCACCCCCACCCCCTTCCCCCCATGTCTAACTGTAAACTTTGACATGGTAGAATTAATCGCCAAGCGTTGCCTCTACCCCAATCTCCCACTTTCTATAGCCACATAAAATGCCCGGAGGAGCACACATCCCACGGTTTTATTCCACTCGGTCTTCAGCCAAAGTCACAGTCAAACTGGAGTCAACTATCCACACAGAGAAGGAATATCTCCAGTTTCATGGAGTCGTAATGTGGTAGAGGTACTGTATAAATAATCTCTCCGCACAGAAACACTTCCAGCTGTTAAACAATATACCCTTTGAATTTTTCTTTTCGTCTCCGTCTTTTCGAGTGTATAAAGTGTCTTTTGCCCAGACTGCTTTGAAAATGAATACAGAGAGGGTTTTTTTTTTGTAGTGAGACATTTTGTTGTTGAACATTTGCCTTTTGTAACACCTCCAGATTGTTGCAGTTTATGCTGATTATTATTACAGAGTGGAGTTGGAGCGCCGCCTCTATCAAACGCTGCCATTGGAAGTCAGGTCATAATGTGAAATTCAAACCTATGAGTCTGTTTACAATTAGGCCCTTTGAAGCATTCCTCTGTAATCTTCCCCTCCTTTTGATATAAAAATTGAGTATTGATATAAATGAAGGGAATTTTGACTTTGTTTTTAGAGCCATACCTGTGGCTTTTGATTGATGGATGGAAACTACGGCAGATTGATATAATATAGACTTGTTTAAAACCTCACTCTGAGGTTATAGTTTCCCCATAGACTTCAGCTGTATTTTCTATCAACACAGTGAGAATGGCGATCCACTGAGTGGAAAAGCCTCATCCCTGTTGGACAACCATGAAACGTTGTTTGTGAACAAGGGATGATAAAGTAAATCCAGGGCTTTTTCAGGGGCATCCTCGTTGCCTTTGGCCAGGTTGCGGTGCTGGTCAGTGGAGGGGGAGATGAGAGGGAAGCCCCTCTTCATCTAGTAAAGATCCTGCTGTTGGGCAGCTTTCACGCTCCACTGGCTGATCCTTCCAGGAAGTGAGGGGGGGTTAAAAGACTACCCCACAGAGTCCCAGCATGTACCACGGCTGCAAACTGAGCCCAAATCAAAGGGGTCAGTCTGTCCTTAGCCTGGGGGAGAGTGGGTCTACTGTGTGTGTGACCAGAGAGACATGGGTAATAGGGTAGCTTGTCACACTTGTGCAGATGCCTGTACTTTTGACAGTGTTTGCTTCTCGGCTTGGGTTGCACAGTTATGACACCATCAAAAATACTGAGGCCGTATGCAGTGAGCTCACATTTACAGTCATGGTCTTGGCAGCTTTCAGAAGAGACCACAGGAAGTCATGTAGCCATCCAGTTATTTCTATTACAGTGGGCATGTTGGCTCAAACAGTTGAGACCGCAATCATATGGTGTTGCAATGTTGACAGCTGTTGGTGTGGAAATTTGAGGTGAGAGGGTTAAAGCTAAAAGATAGATAGATAGATAGATAGATAGATAGATAGATAGATAGATAGATAGATAATTACTTTATTCATCCCTGAAGGGAAATTATTTTGTTGCAGCACTCTGGTACAACTGAATATGGTACAATACAATAGAATAAAATTGTGAAAAAGGGCATAAAAGTCTGGCTAGTCTCAGTGTAAAAACTAATAAAACTTTCTTTTGGGGTTGTGTTGCAGTTGGTAGCCAGTGAGTCCAGCCCTTCAGATGAAGAGCCTTCAGTTCCGGAGCATCGCCCCCAAGGCCCCGGCCGTGGTGCCCTCCCCCTCCCCTGCGGCCCTGTCCTGTCAGCCTCCCTCTGCCCTCCCTGAGGCTTCCACCGCCTCCAGCCCAAAGTCCATCATTGTGCCCACCCAAAACTATGCACTGATGCAAATAGCGGGTCAGGATGGCACTTTCTCTCTGGTGGCGCTGCCCCCTTCTGTGTCCTCTCAGACACCACAGCAACAACAACAAACCCAAAAGAACCTCAAGTTGCCCATTCCCAGATACCAGTCAGTGAGGAGCAAGGGGATCACCGATAAGGTCAAGTCACCACCACTAGCTGCTAGGGTTAAAACAACCTCAAAGTGTGCTGTGACATCACAAACCAAGTCAGTGGCGAGTGGGCCATCAACGGTGATCAAGATAAAACAGGAGTCCAAGCACACAAAGGAAACCCTAGTGCCCAAAGAGGAGCCTTCAGAGCAGGTCATTCTAATTGACCCAGCCTCCTCTGACATCTCTGTCACTGCACTACTCCCAGAAAATGCTGTCCTGTACCCGGGTTCTCAGTTAGAGCGAGCACCAGATGTCTCCGAACGACCTGCTACAACTAGTCTTATCCAGAACCTCCAGTACCCCCCTGCTGCTGTCAAAGGGTCCCCAGGCAAATTCCCAGAGGAAAGTAAGACTACAGTGAGGTTGTGCCAATCTAAGTCGGTTGCAGCCCAGCCCCAAAGCAGTATCACTGTCCTTTCCTCAGCCATCTTCAGCAAAGCAGTCCAAATAATCCCGTCCCCGCCTAAGGGCAAACTGCCCATTCTGCCCTACTCCAAAATGAAGAGCACCCTCATCCCAGCGACCAAGCTCAGCAATTTGTCTCCAGAGAAGAAGGGTTTCTCTAGCCAAACAGGCCTCACCAGTCCCTTAGATCCTACATCCAAGGCCCTCGAGAAGGGTCATGACCAGGTGCCAAACTCCACTCCACAACCCCAGGCCAAGACCACACTCATGCCTGGGCTGGGAAAGCCGAAATCCCCTGGCAACAAGAGGGGGAGAAAGAGAAAGACAATGGAGGACATTTTGGCATTTGAGGCCAGAAAGAAGAGGTCCTTGTCTTTTTTCCGAGGAAGGGTCCCAGAGAAACCACCAGCAGTTGTTCCGGGCTCCAAACAAAAGGAAGTTGATATTTCAAAGAAGTACCGCAGCATCCGACCCAAGCCCATGTTGGTTATGGAGACCGTTCCCCAACTTGTTAGTTTGCCTGCCATTACCCCAGACGGCCAAGAACAGGAGCTCGTACTTGGTCATCATCTCCCCACCACCACCCCAACGAAGGCCCTGGAGTGTTGTCCCCAACCAGCCCCAGTAACCCTTCAACTGAGAGGTGCCTCCCACCCTAGAGTGTTCATAGGCAGCCGTCCGCTCCACCGTTGCCCAACCTGCAGCCGCTGTTTCCAGTTCAAGCATCATCTCCAGAGCCACATGAACAGCCACACCAACAGCCGGCCCTACGTCTGCCCAGTCTGCCGCAAAGCCTACGCTCATTCTGGCAGCCTGAGCACCCACATGAAGCTCCATCACTCTGAGGTACGCCCGCGTCGTTCTCTGTGCTGTGAATTCTGCGAGAAGGCCTTTGGATATGTGGGCGTTTACTTCAGTCATCTGAGAGAAGTTCATAAGGTGGTGTTGACCGTGGAGCCGTCCATCAGCCATCATGAGGACGACCCGTCTGTGGAGGGGTGAGATTATTTTTGATTGAGCACCTCCTTTATTGTGACCTTTACCTTGTAGCAGGTTTCATACGGAGATATCAGCATATAAATTAAATGCCTAAAGATATTGATTTACTACCTAACAGCTGGCAACTTTCCCCAAATAGTCACACCAAAGTTGTAAATAAACCTTGTTCATTATTTTCCTCACCAGGGCCAACTCCCCAGAGCCATCAGATGAGCAGGATCATGAAGACCCTGTGGAGCTGCAGATTAAATGTGGGCGCTGTCAGGCCATCACTCCCACCTTCGCCGACATGAAGATGCACTTGCTGTTTGTGCATGGGGAGGAGGTCCAGGCCCCACTTCACAACGGCCAAGCACTGCGCGGTGGCCGCGAGGCCGAGAATGAGCTGGTAAAGCACGCCGCCCACTACTGGCGGCAGCTCAACGAGAAGCGCAACCTGGTCAAGTGCGGCAGCTGCGACGAGGAGTTCTTCTCCTTCTCCAAGCTTAAGAGGCACATCATATCCCATCACCATGGAAGGGAGGGGGAGGTCAGCGGGACCCTCTCATCCCCAGATAGCGGGGTTGGCCTCGGGGTCCTTGCAGCAGGGGCAGCCTTTAACTGTGTGCTTTGCAGCGAGGTGTTGGACACTAAAGAGGGGGTTATGGAGCACTGGAGAGGTCGCCACCACTGTGAGCAGCCCGGCCTTCTGTGGGACGCACTGAGCTCCTACTGCGGCCAGGAAGAGGGTGAGGCGGACGGGGATCTGGACACCCCTGCTCCAAGCCCACACTATCCAGCCTAGCCCTTGCACGGGCGCGGAGCCCCTCACCGTGGTTCCTCATCACACACACACTCAGTCCTACCAATCAGCAGCACAGGGATGGAGAGTTTCTCGTATGTCTTTTATCACCAGTTTCATCTTTCACCAGTTCAGTCATTTGACTTGGTGCGAAAGGAAACCGAAAAAAAAAAAGAATATCAAGCCGACGGTGAAAATTGATCTTCGTGTTACATTTCATAGGTGATATTCTGTCTACGTCAGAGAATCCACTTTTCTAAACAATGTTGTTTTTCATTTATTTTGATTGCACTGTTCTGTTTTTCCACATTTTGTTTGGACGTATGTATTTAATATCCTGTTGGATTCTTTTTTTTTTTCTACTGCTTATTTAAATCTTATTAAAAGGGTCATTTATAACCTAGCTGACACAGTAATACTGTCAGGGTCATTTCACCCAAGCCCACGCCCCTTTTGTTATCTAGCCATGCAGCTACACTGGTCTTATGTGCTCAGAGAGTTTGAGATATCCGTGCTGAGATTTCTGCTTCATGAGAACTAACATTTTAAAAGTTGAGTGACAGCATCTCCCTGTGGAATCACTGTCCCTGTTACTCTGGATTATAGAGAGGAAAGCGTTTTTGTAGAATACTGTAAGCAACACAAACTAAATTCAATTCAAAGGTCTGAAGGTAGAACTTTCAGAGATCGTCTTCACCTCGACTGAAACCAAATCTGCGTGGCTAGATACCACTTTGGGAAAGTGAGAAAATATGTTGGGGGTGGACTGACCCTTTTTGAAATACTGAGAAGTGTAAATCGCAACAAGGGCACACTGTCTGTCACACTGGCTGACGAAATATCTACTGGCCTTGGATTATTACAGGTTCAAACAAATCACTGTGTACACAATCCTTTGATCAATATTTCAGTTATGACTTGAACTGTCACAGTCCGATTTAAGGGCAGTATTAGGGGTCCTCTGTCAACCCGGACCCATGAAGGAACACTTTCCTAACCAGCACCCGAGTGACATCCTTGTGGCCTTCTGAAAAAAGAAAAAAAAAAAAGCGGGTGTTCATGCGTAGTGTGGCTTACCGTCAGTATGCTACTCTGTAGGCCAAGTTCTGTCTCCTTGACTTGTTGATTAATGCCTATTTGTGTATTCCGTGGTATGCCAAGGGTCTTTTCACACTCGTGATTGTAGAAGTGAGGTTTGCATTTAAGCTTTTTAACCACTGACAGAATTTAGCTGACTTAGTAAATACGCAAAGGACACCATCGAACTGCCTACCTGTTGTTGCCAGCTCATGTACGCACCTGTGGAATCGTGTGCACCCAGACTCTATTGTTAGAGTCTATATAAACTGTTGTCAAGTCCAGAAGATATGCTATTTTATACTAGATTAATACAGAGGTCTTTTAGTATATTTATGCTTATGTTGGTCCTTTTCAAGAACCAGCACTGAGGCGTTTGTTACGTTTGCTTCTTCTTAGTTGGGGGGGATGCTCGATGTGTTGTTTCTTGATGGGAGGCCGTTTCTACATGGCCAGTGTCTCTGCTAGCATTTGTCTGTGTTTATCTTTCATATGAAGAAGAAAAAAACCACATCACAGGGTCAAGTGAATGTACCTGAATGTTTTCAAACCCCTACCAAAAGTATATATATATGCTAAACAGACTTATTCCATAGATAGTATATATAGATATATTGAGAATAAATATATATATATATTTACATAGAGTAACTAGTGAATCAGCTGCTGTGTTCTGTCATAGTGGAGGGAAACCAGATGAATATATCATTGTTGCACCGGCAACAAAAGCCATGGAGAGCTGTCCTTATGCGTCTCACAAAGACGCAGGACTGTGGATAAAGGGCAAAGCACTGATGCGCACGTCGCACTGAGGGGGTAATCTACAGTATATCGTGCTACTGTTCATTGAACGCCATGTTTTGAGTGTTCGTCAGTGAACCGTCCTTTTTTTTTTCTTCCCCACAAACCAGGAAGTGACAGAATTAAGGGTCAGACTTTTCTTTCTCCTCAGACGGACGAGGAACACACGCGACCGTCGGCACAAGTCGGGAAGTGAAAAATTCCACATTAGGTGATGTGATGTGTTTGATTCACTAAATAAATGTGTTGACTGTGTCCAAAAAAACAAAACAAAAGACTGAAAGTGTTTGTGCTCGTGACTGTGTGTGTACCTGAAGAGTCTGATGTTTGTGAGAATAAAGATAAGCTCTGTTGAGGACATTGGGACTGCAGTGCTTTCTTGGGTGTGACAGGAGCTTCGTGCTCGAACGTAGTTACTAACGCGTTACCAGTGCAGCCGTGGTGACTGTACCGGGTCCACAAAAGTCCGATCCAGGCAGCCCTGATCAAACATACATCAAGACTTTCTTACTGTGTTGTCCATTTCTCTCCTCAGGTGTTTTCAGAAACCCATTTCAGTGCACTGTTTAGCTGTAATTTGACCCGTCTGACTTTTCTTTTCCTTCTTCAAATCAGACCGAGCGCCTCCTCAGCTTGCATGCGTCGCTCAGCGCTGCATTGTTTCCTTGCAGTGATTGGTTGCAGGTGTTTCTAAATTCATCCAGAGGCATTTTGATCTGCACTGTTGATAAAGGAAAACAAATAATTGAGAGGTTTAGTTAGGTAAGGCCAGGCTATACACTCGTGAGCCACTTTATTAGGCACACCTGGTGCTTAATAAAGTGTCAGTGTGGTCTTCTGCTGCTGTTCCCTCTCTGTTAGAAAGTCGGTGGTGTTGTGTGTTCACAGATGCTCTCCTGCATTCCTCTGTTGGAACCAGTGGATGTTTGAGTTCCTGTTGCCTTTCTATCAGCTCCAACCAGTCTGGCCGTTCTCCTCTGACCTCTGGCAACAACGAGACGTTTGCGCCCACAGAACTGCCGCTCACTGGATCTTATCTCTCTTTGGGACCGTTCTCTATAAACCCTAGAGATGGTTGTGTGTGAAAATCCCAGTAGATCAGCAGCAGAAATACTCAGACCAGCACGTCTGGCACCAACAACCACGCCACGTTCAAAGTCACTTAAATCACCTTTCTTCCCCCGTTCTGGTGCTCGCTTTGAACTGCAGCAGATCGTCTTCACCATGTCTACATGCCTGAATGCATTGAGTTGCTGCCATGTGATTGGCTGATTAGAAATGTGCGTTAACGAGCAGTTGGACAGGTGTACCTAATAAAGTGGCCGGTGAGTGTAAAAGCAGAGCTGCAACTAATATTTGCTCATTACTGTTACTGACTAACCCTCGGGTCGACAGATGTAGGCAGTAGTCATTAGGATACGTTGTCTGAAAACCATGACTGGGAGATTTTTCACAGGATAAGTGAAACTTTGACTTGTTGATGAAAAGTTGAGATATTTCAGTCTGGACCAAAGTGGTGGACACGCTTACATTGCCGCCAACTTAATAACAGAGAAAAGCAAATAAATTCTCTTCTTTGAGAGACTGGATCCAGAGGATATTGATAAATGCTAAATGGTAAATGGACTTGTACTTATAAAGCGCCTTTCTAGTCATCTGACTACTCAAGGCTCTTTCACAGTGTTTGTCACATTCACCCGTTCACACAGACATTCACACTGATGGCAGTGGACATCTACAGACCATGTAATGTAACCATTCACACCACATTTACACACCCATGCGCAGCACGGGGACCAATTCGGGGTTCAGTGTCTTGCCCAAGGACACCTCGACATGTGGACCGGGTGAGATCGAACCACCAATCTCTCAAACAGAGGATAACCCACTCTTCCACTGAGCCACAGTCGCCCCAAATGTCTAACTGTAATAAACATGACTAAATATTTGCCTTTTAATTTCCCCTCAACCAGTTAACCGACTAATCTTCTCAGCTCTTGTAAGAAGCAGAAACACAGAATAAAGCCACACACACACACACACACACGTCATATACTCCTGCAGTAAAGAGGCCAGACTGAGTGTAGGGCGGACAGGAGAGCCACTGTGTATTCATCAGAAGAGACTCAGAGAATGGGATTAATTGTTATTTCACTCTGGAAAGGTGTGTGCACGTGTGCCGTATGTAAGGGTCGAGCAAAGTGGGCTAGCCAAAGGGCGTTTAGGAGCCTACATATGCTGCACCTCTGTGCTCCTCCCCTCCCAGCAGACCTCCCATCTGTCTGCTGTAGCATACAAAACATTATCAAACGTGTGTGCAAATGTTTCCGCCTTGTACTTTTAATGCACATCGCTGTCTCTTTTACTAGCTAGACCACACGTGCACCGCGTTATAAAAACTAGCTTTAAAATGCAACATGTTCTGAGAGATGCAAAGGTTCAGAGAAAGGTCTCCATGTTCGTTCTGTTTGCACAATGACGTGACGCCTCGTGACGCCTCGTGATGGCTTCATATTTAATAAATGGAGATGACGGTACTGATTTCCATTTCCCCCTTTGTGTGTCTTTGCAGGACGCGTTCGGAGTACAGAGAAACACTAAACCGCTCGTTTCAGATTCACGGACAACAGAGAGGGACGAGGAAGTTCAAGAATGCGCGTTGTATTCGTTTCCACGACGTCAGAACCAAGCGCTCTGCTGTAGGCCCGGCCCGACCCTGGCGCTCATTGCCACGCCGGTGTGGAATGCAGGTCCTCGGCTCTAATTGATTTGGAGGCACGTGACTCCGTATAAAAAAAGGTCAGAGGGAACTTCTGGTGTGGTTTCATGGTCCCACTCAAACAAGAGCCCAGGAGCAACAAACCCCTGACACAGAAACAACCTCGCCGGGGTTTGTTACGTCAACTCCTCAACTTCTTCAAACTAACTTCACACGGGGCTCAAAGCCTTCAGATGCGAGCGACGTAACTTCAGGTGGCTTTCAGCTCCGGCGGAACACAGATAAAGCTGCAACATCAGTACATATCAGGGCCCAATCTAGCGTCGCCATCGCACCACATCGCAGGCGCAGATAAAAAGGAAAGCGCTATACGGTGATGCATATTTCCCTTTAATCAGAGCTAACGTGTACCACAGCCGTCACACTGCACTCCCACCTCACTGTGGCTCTCAGGGGGACAGGGGAGATCAAAGCCATCCCCCTACTTGTACATGATCAGTGGGAAAGAAGGAGAACTGCTCTGTTTCTTTCTTTCTTTCTTTCTTTCTTTGGGTCTCGGAGCTACACCTCCTTTAACACAACCACGGCCCCGGAAGTGATGAGATCGAGCAAACCGCGTGTATAAACAGAAATGTAGTTACACGGTGTCCGTACCTGACGCAGGGTCAAGTGAAAGGGCTAAACAGCAGGGAGGAAAGAAGACCGCTCGACAACACGCAGGGAGACGGAGGATAACAAAACTGGCGTCACTGGGAGAATGTCGGGGGAGATTTATAGGACAGTAAAAATGTGACCCACACTGACCACAGATGTTTTGGAGAACAGCTCGGGGGTGTAGCGTGAGCGCAACGTGCAATGTTTTGGCCAAGCGGAAGCTCCACTCCCACCCTCTCACTTCTCAGTGTTCCTGCCCCGTTGCCAGTCCGTCTTAATACACTAACATCCACGAAGTGTCTGTCGGCACGTGCGGTACGTCGGTGATACATGTGCGCGTTCATCAAAGTGATTCTATGGTTTCATCAAAGATTTATAAACCCTCCTGGATGTCAGGACTTAGATGTACAAATCGGTAATCCCACATCTATGAACTCTCCCTCCATCTCTCTCTCTCTCTCTCTCTCTCTCTCTCTCTCTCTCTATGTGGAGATGTGATCCGCCCTTCCCTGCCCCGCTGCCTCTCGGTCTCAGGTTTCAAAGCGTCCCGTCTCTCCTCACCCTCCCAGATTAGTCATCTAATGAGCAGCAGGGCTGATCAGGTGAATAATTGATGACGGGCGGCTGGAAAAAAGGCATCGATCCGAGCCGGGCTGTGGCTCTAAATGGAGCAGGGATGGAGACACCTCAGGAGGATAAGCAGGCGCAGGTACAACACTGCAGCGCTCTGTGCTGTTTGTATGGACTAATAGGATTCAGATGAATGGAAAGGACAAAGGGGAAAGAGCCGCTGGGCCTTTACACTTTTGTTCTCTTGATGAAAGACGAGCACCACGCTATGAGACAATGTCTGCCACTGTCAGTACAGAGTTGGAATATATTTAGACTGTGGAGGTAATAATGTTGTGGAATATTTGATTATAATAGTCCAGAACCATTAGCATTAGGCTCATGCTAGGCTTGTGGTGCAGAGACAACCACCTGTGATGCAAGTGGCGTTGTTGGGTATAGATGGTAAGCAAAGATTTGCGATAGTCTCGCAAGATGGTAAAGATCAGGCATCGACCTTGAATCTATATTAAGAAGAAGAAGAAGAAGAATTCCTTTATTAGTCCCGCGAATGGGAAAATTCAATTTTCACTCTATTATTTTTCATGTTACACACACACACACAGGCCCGAAATACACACACATGCACAAACAGCACCTATATACATGCAACTAATGGAGAGATGTTAGAGCGAGGGGGCTGCCAGTGACCAGCGCCCCGAGCAGTTGGGGGTTCGGTGCCTTGCTCAACAGCACCTCTGCAGTGCCCAGGAGATGAAATAGGGTTAGGGTTGGAGAGTTTCGGGAAATCTAGGATTAGCATCTAGACCAGGGCTGCCCAATCCTGCTCCTGGAGGGCCACTGTCCTGCATGTTTGAGGTTTCTCCCGGCTCTAACACACCTGAGACTGACGGTTTTAATACCTGTGACACACTTTAGCTGCTTGATAACGAGCCCATCATTAGATTCAGGTGTGTTGGAGCAGAGAGGAACCTAAACCATGCAGGACAGTGGCTCTCCAGGAGCAGGGTTGGGCAGCCCTGATCTAGACCAAAGAAACAGATTAGATCTAAATTCTATGTGTGCAGCTAACTGTCAGCCACTTAAGTGTCTGGCTGCTCGTTTCCAATCAGCAGGTTTCCATGTAAGAAGCCTTGTAATGATCAGACCATGGCTGATAGAGAGAGGTGCAAACTACAGCAGCTTTTACTTCTTGTCCAACTTGTGCATAAAAGGGAAGACATAAGGAAGGAAATGTATGCGTGGAAATAAATGCAGTTTTCCAACCTTCACTAAAGGTTTCTAAATTACGAGGCGGATTGCCGGCTGCAGCCATTTTGGGATTTGTGACTTAGGGCGCACTCACGCTGTCCGCCTGTACCGTGCCCCGTGCTTTAGGGTACTTGTCCCCCCCCCTCTAGCCCCGCAGGCCAGCCCCGTTTTTACTCACACTACCTGGGCCTCGCTCGAATGCTTCTTGCTGTCCATACGTCATCACGCCGTAACACGTCACACGCATTGATGACGTCATGGCGATGCGTGGCTTTGTTTCCAAATCTTTCCGTAGACCTCGGAGTTTTTGTGCGTCTTGTCGACTGTTTTTGAATCTTTTCATCGACCAAATCTGCAGTAAACACTCCACCTCCGCATCACACCAACATGAACCTTTCGCCGCCATTGTTGTTGTTGTTGTTAAATGTCTGCGCATGGTCCGCGCGCTCGTGCTCGTACATGTGCAAACACGCTCGACAAAAGCCCACCTCTCCCAAACGGTCCGTGGCCGGTAAGCGTGCCGCAGCTAGGCGCGGTACGGTTGCACTCACACTGCTCAAAGGAACTAGACTTTACCTGTAAAACCTGTTTGGGCACGGTACGGAAGGACAGTGTGAGTGCGCCCTTGACTTCTGATTTTTCACAGATTTAGGAGCTGATTTTGAAATTTTGTTGGAAATATTCTTAGACTAAAAATATAGGAATCCTAAAATTAGGACTGACACGGCTATTTATTTATTTCGTTTGTTAGTTAGTTACTCCTAAATCAGCGAGTTAGGACCTACTCTGCCGTGAGATGTTTTGGGAACATGGGCCCAGATTCTGAGTGCTGAGAGCAACTTAGTCAGTGGTTCACATTAAATAGCTCAACTAAATACACATCTCTGTCTCCTGTTCCATTCCTGTCTGGATCCAATAGTTCCATGCTCTTCAGCATGAGAGGTGACTGCACAGCCAACCGCGCCAAATCCAAAATATGCTTTTGATTTGTTGGAGACATTGTTTCTGCCAAAGGAGCGAGCTTAGCCCACCGCTCCAACTTCGTACATTCCAGCGAGTGCTGACATGGAAGTATGGACAGCTTAAAGAGTATTGAAGAGCTCTCCACTCTCTTTGCATCAGTCCTGCTTTAAAAAGAAGTGATTTTTCTTTTCAGGAGTGGCCATGTAAGCACCGACACGACGGTCTTCGAGACAAGCGCGGGGGATTCTCACCTAATGGATCTACCCTGGTTTAGGTGAGGGGTGGTGCACTTTGACCAATAACGACCAAGTCTTTTTTCATTCCTTGAATTTGTCCGATTTCGGCGTCGCCTCTCAGAAGTTCCTGAATCTCGTCTGCAGTTAGACATTTCATTGCCGTCTGTGTGTCAATGACCCTTCTCCTTCATCCATGGGTGTTTGAATTCTTCTGGCTTCGTGCCGGCCTCATGATAGAAACGTCATCGACACGAGCACTCGCCTGCCGGGAATCCTCCGGACAATGAGCTGCTCCATTCACACAAGGACTCAGTCGGACATTACGCTGACTTTGTAACAGTGAGCTTGCAGGGTAAAGTCCATTCAATGTCCGATCCATCTGGCATTTGAGGTCTCACGTACAGCTCCTCCGAGTGGTGTCGAGCTACGTTCAGGGCAGCGGTGCACGTGTGAAAGGGCCTCACTGTGATCACTCTGTATGTGGAACACCTTATCCTGACACGGAGCTTATGGACAGTATGTTGGTGACATTGCTCTGAGTGCGCCCGCCTCATCTTGTCCATGTCGCTTCAATGGGGAATCCGCTACAGGGCGCTGCTCATAGCCTTTTGGTCCAGATGGTCAAGAGCTCCCAGTGTTCAGCGGGGTAGGCGCCGTTCGCCCAGGGGAACTCCTGCCATCTGTTCCAATCCTCTCCTCTCTTCTCATATAACTCTCTGAGCCTCCATCCACTGAATGTAAAGGCTTGAATCAGTCAGGATCAAGGTCCGGTTCTGCCCATGTTGCTCCTTGACCGATGAGTAAATAAAATCAGCTCACTTTCAGATTGTAACATCAATTTCGGAGCTGATGAGAAAAGTGCGACTGTCTATTTCTTCTATTTCTTCTATTTCTTCTATTTCTGCTGCCTGAGAGAGTGTGTGTGTGTGTGTGTGCGTGTGTGTGTGTGCGTGCGTGTGTGCGTGGGTGTCCAGCAGAATTCAAACAAAACAGAGAGCATCTTACTGGAGTCATCTTAGCTCCGGGGAATGTGGCGAGATAACGGGATGCTAATGCTGCTCTTCCCCTGTGGGGAATAACGTCTCTGCCTGAGCGGTAACCTACATTTACAGAGCCCTCTTACACATAAGCTTAATGAATCGGGCCTGCTGGAAGACAAATTGACCCTTCATATGAGCATACGCACGGATATAACAACCGTCAATACAATCATTCCAGACACACACACACACACACACACACACACACACACGTAAACAAGGAGGCTTCTGTTTGCTGTAGTGCAAAAGCTAACAAGGTTAGCAAGTAAGCAGGCATCTGAATCAGTAATTTATTTAGTTCGTCTGGCTCCAAGGAGCCGGGGGCGTGGAAGAAGCTTCTTCTGCACAGTATTGTGTGTGTGTGTGTGTGTGTGTGTGCGTGTGTGTGTGTGTGTGTGTGTGTGTGTGTGTGTGTGTGTGTGTGTGTGTGTGTGTGTGAGAGAGAGAGAAAGTGAGGTTTTGAGGCCGTCACCCACCCATTATTTCTTCTGGCTCCCACCTGCAATTAAAACAATAAAAAGACAAGTGGGGAAATTCCCGTCACTGATTTGATCGGTCAATTAGCTCACGCATATGTAATGTCTCCTGCAGTTAACTAAAAAACTGAGTAGATTAAGGAGGGCCGCCTGGATTTACTGCATTTTGTCCAAAGCATGAAGGGAGGGGGATGTGTTGCATTACACCGTAAGTGAGTCGAGTGTGTGTGTGTGTGTGTGTGTGTGTGTGTGTGTAAAACAGAGAGAGATATATACTCACCACCTCCACCCTTGTCTCATCCATTGTCCCTTCCCCCACAGCAGTGACTCCGGCTGGGATCCGCTCACCATCTCCCCCCTGGGGAAGACCGCCATCCAACTCGGGTCGTCACAATCAATTATACTCATCCCCCCTTTTTCTCCTCGGCAGCGTTTACATGAGTCACATTTCTCAGACCCTGTCTCAAGCATCCACTTTCTTTCCTTCCTTCCTTCCCTGATTCCTTTCGCAACACACCTCGCCCAGCACCCTGAGGCCCCCCTCTGTCAGGACCCAGGAATAATTCCCCTCCTTTTCCTCCGGAAAGCGGCGCAAGGTGATAAATCTGCAGCGATGTACTGTAGAAAAAAATCAAATGAAGGAGAAGAGAAGGGAAGCCTCGAGGCTCGGCCTTACTGCTCGGCACAGCAAAAAAAAAAAACCCACACAGCTCAAAAGAACAGTCCATCCCAGAAGGATGGAGATGTGGCATTAGAAAGAGGAGTGACAGGGTGAAAGAGGACAGTTAAAGAGAGTTACTCACCTCACCTCGGATCCTGGATGCATGGTTGTGAAGGCAGCTGGGTTTGCTCGCAGGACTCACACGGTACAGCTGGAAGCCTTCAGCTCCCCTCCTGAGCCAGAGCTGTAAAAACATCTTTCAACATCTATGCAAAGCAGAATCACCTTAGACCTGTGATGCTCAGTTGTGGAAACACGCTCAGGTATCGCAGATCGTATTGAGAGGAAAACAATAGATCTGTGACCCAGGGCTGATATGTGGGAGAATTCGTGTCCATCAAGATAATCAATACCACGTTAGATGCTAGAGCGCAGCCAAGGAGAGGTTCTGGTGCTCCCAACACTTCTCGTATTTAAAGCCTGACTGGTTTTAACAGCTCACAGAAGGAGGGGTTCGATACCTACTGTACGGGGCATCCGCGGGCTCCACACAAACACTTAGGGAGCAAAGCTGCAGTGTTTACCTGATCAAATGAGTAACAGAAACTACACACAATGCAGGGCGTAATTGGCATTGACGGCGTTTAAAAGCCCTCCTCCTCCCCTGCAAACACCTGCAGCCCATGAAGCCGGGCAGCCCCCTGGGAAATCACACATTAGCATTTAGCCGTTTCATCTGCCGTACTAATCAGAGCCAAACGTTTCAATAATACAACACAAGAGCAGTTACGCAACCCAATGAAAGGGCTGAGAGAGAGAAAGAGCACTCAGTGAGAAGGTATTTGCAGGGGTTGTGAAGCATTTGGCACATGCGCTAAATAGCTGGATGGATCTGGGTGGGGTGGAGGGTGGAGGGTGAGCCAGTGACCCCGGCCGACCTCCCAGCGGTGTTCCATGTAACTGCAGTGTGTTGAAATCTGTGAGATTTACACACAACTCAAAACAGGAGTGTGGAGTCTGCAGGCATGCTCAGGGGCTCTGGGAGGCTCTACTTGAGCTAAAGGCTAACATCAGCATGCTAACATGCCAACAGTGATGATGTTTCATATTGATTATATCATGTTTAACGTCTTAATTTAGCATGTTAGCATGCTAACATTAGCTAATTAACACCAATGTATGTATGGAAATTAGTAGTAGTCATTTGCTTGTTTCTCCCTAAAGTAATGAACTCATTAACAATTACTGCATTTAAATATAATTAGGGAAATATCTACTTCAATTATCTTATTAATGAACGCCATATAAGGGATAATGTAGAGCTTATTCCACGGCTACATAATCTACATAATCATAATCAATAGTTTGACACATAATGTTGATTTAAAAATGGCCGTCTAAGAATGGTGTGTTAGATTCTGAGGTTAAAACAGCGTCCTCAGCAGCATCAGCTCTAAACAGGAGCAGAAAATGGCCGCCCCTGACGGAGGTTTGCTGCTCCATACGTGTCCAAGTCTCTTCTTCAAACACTTGCCTTAGCCTGAACCATGTTTCGTACAGTAGTTACTTCACGTCAGTGGATTTCTCTGCCGTCCAGCCCCGTGTCTTTTAACCGTTTGCTTGTTCTCTTTCCTGTCGTCCAGTCATTAACCGATACTCCAAAGTTTTCGGTATTAGAAAGAGTGATGGAAAGCTAAATTTGGGTGTGTTTTTTTTATTTATTTATTTTTGTTGGACAATAACTTTACCAGACCTCTTTCTGAGACTCGGTGGACTTGGTCCTTAGCAACAGTCTGCTATACATAGCAACAGTGTCGTATAAAACCATATATGATTAGACGTTTGTGTTAGAGACGTTCCATCTCTCTCTCTCTCTGTATGTGATGTGGGTGTCTCTCGTCCCGGTGGTGTGGATCAAAGCGGCGTTGAGCAGCAGGGGGCTGAGAGACGGCGCTGTACGTTTGCATTGCCAGACCTATTATCTCCCCAGAAGTAGTGGAATTACAGTACTGTGTTACTTTCCTGACACTATTATCGGGATTCGTTATCTGGGTTTCGCGGATATCTGCACCAATTATAATGACAATTTATTCAATACTTACGTGTGTGGTGGCCTGACATTGCTGTGTTGCTGGCTAGCGTGGCCCAGGAAACTGTCTGGTTAAGTTATCGACCAGTGTTTCAGTATTAATTCTAGCTGAAACACACTACGTGGATGTTCCTCGCTCACACTAACTGGCAGGTTAGTTTAGGTTACACCCACTCTGGAACCACCTACATAACAATTCATCAACTTCATACAGCCCCCCCTTTAGACGCCAACCTCTCCTGCAGTCTGTGCTCCCTTCCTGGAGCTTGGCAGCCCCTGATCAGCCTCTCTGGCCTGCAGTGAGCAGGAAATGGCCTATTGTTCTGAGATAATGTGAAATATAATGTTCCCCTGCACTCTTGGAAGGCATTCTGCCCTGACAGCCTCATCGCTGTGGGCAACGGTAGGCGCCAAGTATATGAGCACCTGCCAAACAGAGACGTCCATCAGCAGTGCGGTGATGCTGGTTTACAGCAGAGAGAGGAGAGGGGAATCCCCCGAAGACTTGTGGGAAAACAAGCACCTCTCACACAGCCGTTTCGCGAAAACTCACCTCCGCCCACTCGATACAACCTAGGAGATTTTCTATCATCTTCCGAAGCACATGTGAAAAAACACCTCTGAGTGCACCGGAGGCGAAGCAGCGTGCAGCTAAAACGTTGCAGGAGAGCTTCTTCATCGTTCCCGCTGGAAGGAACCGGAGTCAAACACTTACATCAGCGACGCTCGGCGGATTCATTCCCCTTTAAATCAGTTCATCAATTCGAGCCGATGAGAATCCCAGTTTGTGAATTCACACCCTCGCGGACACATGTGAGCAGTTCGTTTCCAAACGCCACCACGCAGGCCGTGTTTTGGAGGGGCCTCGCAGCACAACATGACGAGGTCCTGCATGTAGTCAGACGCTGAAACCCTCACTGATCATTACAGTACACTGCGGAGCCGCACTCTCCCTGCTGTGGAAACAGTGAGGGAGATGTTTATTTGAGTGAATCACTAGCCAAAAACTCATAAATATCCTTGGCAACGGTACAGATTAACAAAGCAGTTTTTGCGGAACAGGAACACCGGAGAGCGAGAGAGGGACCTTCCACATTTTGTAATGGAAACAGAGCAACATTTGAACCCAAATGGCTGCAGGAACAGGGTTTGTGAACACGACACGAGTAACCACAGTTTGTCACTCTCCCTCATTCCGCTCCTCGTGAGTATGAAGTCAGTACGGCTCACGCTTTAACAGCTTATTACTGTCACCCTTTCTGAACTCGAGACATTAGCTCCTCTGAAGGATAATTATGGGGCTTGTATTTCAAGTCCTGATGGCATAATTAATAACTGTATCCAAGAAACTTTATTTAGGATCATCTCAACAGCTGGCAGGACCTGCGTGTTTGAAAAGGCTGCTACTTGAGGTGGCTTTGCACCTTTTTCTCCCCCGAATCTATTCAGCTGTTGTCTGAGATAACGCGTTCTCAGAAACCATGAAGAAATGCTCCTACAACTCGAACATCTTCAAATGGGATTCTCCGGGAGGTGAAATATGTAGAGGGCGGCACATTCAGGTAATAAAAGGGTGTAAATCTGTCAGATTAGTGACAAAAATGAGAGTGTGTGGGATTAAGGTAAAGCAAGGATGTGGCTCTTTTTTGCTTTATTACTCATCTTACATTCAAGGGATCTTTTTTGGAGGAGGTACGCACATAAATGGATTAAAGTCACAATTCAGTCCACGGACAAAACCGACATTTAGGCATATATCCTCCTTCACTGTATTTGTGTGACTGCATGCTTTGATGTTCAACCAGCCGCCCACTGTGACTTTCTCACAGCTCCTGAATCGTCTGTTCAGCAGAGCTTTGGCTCAGGCGTTTGGAGGTGCCTAACACTGCCATCTATTGTTCCTCTTCTAAAGGCTCTTAGGTTGCGCTTCACAGTTGGAAGTGTATTGTCTTCAAGATTAAAGGAGGCCTCACTGCACAGGGTGGAAGTTTTGTAAAGTAACTTTTATTGAACTGTGCGTCTCACCTGGGCCTTGCAGTTTTTTCATACTTTTGGGATTATGTGGGTTTCTCAAGTAGTTTTTATAGTTTATATTAGTTTATTTCCCCAGGAAAAATTAACCAGCATAATTGTAATTGTCAGGGGGGGAAATTGTTGTATGTAAATGTAAGAGACTTCCCCTACCCCCCTATTTATGGCCACGAGCTTTCCATTGGTACCAATATGGAGTCTCTACGTTCCTATCAAAAGTTATGGCCTATTTAAAATAGAGTTAAGGTTTAGGATTAGGGTTAGGGTTTAGGATTAGGGTTAGGGTTTAGGAATTAGGGTAAGGGTTCTCTTGGAGGGGTCTCTACGACGTTCCTATCAAAGGAAAAAAAAATAGGCGCACAATTGTTTTATATCGAAGGGTTCCCGATGTCCGATCGCAACGAGCACGAGTGCACTCAGCACCCACAAAATAGGGGGGGTAGCCCAAGTTTCAAGTCTCTAAAATAACCCGAACCCCTAACCCCTAACCCTAATCCCAAACCCTAACCTTAACCCTAATCCCAAACCCTAACCCTAACCCTAATCCCAACCCTAACCCTAACCCTAACCCTAACCCTAATCCCAACCCTAACCCTAACCCTAATCCCAACCCTAACCCTAACCCTAATCCCAACCCTAACCCTAACCCTAACCCTAATCCCAACCCTAACCCTAACCCTAACCCTACCCTAACCCTAATCCCAATCCTAACCCTAATCCCAAACCCTAACCCTAACCCTAATCCCAACCCTAACCCTAACCCTAACCCGAACCCTAACCCTAATCCCAACCCTAACCCTAACCCTAACCCTAACCCTAATCCCAAACCTTAACCCTATTTTAAATAGACCATAACTTTTGATAGGAACGTCGTAGAGACTCCATCTTTGTACCAATGGAAAGCGCGTGGCCATAATTAGGGGGGTAGGCGAAGTCTCATTAAATAAGAACTTAAGGAAAAAAAAATAGGCACACAATTGTTTTATATCGAAGGGTTCCCGATGTCCGATCGCAACGAAACCAGCACGAGTGCACTCAGCACCCACAAAATAGGGGGGGTAGCCCAAGTTTCAAGTCTCTAAAATAACCCTAACCCCTAAACCCTAACCCTAATCCTAAACCCTAATCCTAAACCCTGACCCTAATCCCAACCCTAACCCTAACCCTAATCTCAACCCTAACCCTAACCCTAACCCCAACCCTAACCCTAACCCTAACCCTAACCCTAATCCCAACCCTAACCCTAACCCTAACCCTACCCTAACCCTAATCCCAATCTAAACCTAATCCCAAACCCTAACCCTAATACCAACCCTAACCCTAACCCCAACCCTAACCTTAACCCTAACCCCAACCCTAACCCCAACCCCAACCCCAACCCTAACCCTAACCCTAACCCTAACCCTAACCCCAACCCTAACCCTAACCCCAACCCTAACCCTAACCCTAACCCCAACCCTAACCCTAACCCTAACCCTAATCCCAACCCTAACCCTAACCCTAATCCCAACCCTAACCCTAACCCTAATCCCAACCTTAACCCTAACCCTAACCCTAATGCCAAACCTTAACCCTATTTTAAATAGGCCATAACTTTTGATAGGAACGTCGTAGAGACTCCATCTTGGTACCAATGGAAAGCGCGTGGCCATAATTAGGGGGGTAGGCGAAGTCTCATTAAATAAGCACCTAAGGAAAATGAATAGGCACACAATTGTTTTATATCGAAGGGTTCTCGATGTCCGATCGCAACGAAACCAGCACGAGTGCACTCAGCACCCACGAAATAGGGGGGGTAGCCCAAGTTTCAAGTCTCTAAAATAACCCTAACCCCTAAACCCTAACCCTAATCCTAAACCCTAACCTTAACCCTAACCCTAACCCTAACCCTAACCTCAAACCTAACCCTAACCCTAACCCTAACCCCAACCCTAACCCCAGCCCCAACCCTAACCCTAATCCTAACCCCAACCCTAACCCTAACGCCAACCCTAACCCTAACCCTAACGCCAACCCTAACCCTAACCATAACCCAACCCCCACTCTAACCCTAACCCTAACCCCAACCCCAACCCCAACCCTAACCCCAACCCCAACCCCAACCCTAACCCCAACCCTAACCCTAATCCCAACCCTAACCCTAACCCTAATCCAAACCCTAACCCTAACCCTAATCCCAACCCTAACCCTAACCCTAATCCCAACCATAACCCTAACCCTAATCCCAAACCTAACCCTAACCCTGATCCCAAACCTTAACCCTATTTTAAATAGACCATAACTTTTGATAGGAACGTCGTAGAGACTCCATCTTGGTACCGATGGAAAGCGCGTGGCCATAAATAGGGGGGTAGGCAAAGTCTCATTAAATGAGCACCTAAGGAAAAAAAAATAGGCACACAATTGTTTTATATCGAAGGGTTCCCGATGTCCGATCGCAACGAAACCAGCACGAGTGCACTCAGCACCCACGAAATAGGGGGGGTAGCCCAAGTTTCAAGTCTCTAAAATAGTCCTAAACCCTAACCCTAACCCTAATCCTAAACCCTAACCCTAATCCCAACCCTAACCCTAATCCCTAACCCTAACCCTAACCCCAACCCTAACCCTAACCCTAACCCTAACCCTAACCCCAACCCTAACCCTAACCCCAACCCTAACCCTAACCCTAACCCTAACCCCAACCCTAACCCCAACCCCAACCCCAACCCTAACCCTAATCCTAATCCTAACCCTAACCCTAACCCTAACCCTAACCCTAACCCTAATCTCAAACCTTAACCCTAACCCTAACCCTAACCCTAACCCTAATCTCAAACCTTAACCCTATTTTAAATAGGCCATAACTTTTGATAGGAACGTCGTAGAGACTCCATCTTGGTACCAATGGAAAGCGAAGGGCCATAAATAGGGGGGTAGGCGAAGTCTCAACAAATGAGCACCTAAGGGGAAAAAAATAGGCACAGAATTGTTCAAGATCAAAGGGTTCCCGACGTCCGATCGCAACAGAACTAGCACGAGTGCACTCAGCGCCCAGGAAATAGGGGGGGTAGCCAAAGTTTCAAGTCTATAAACTAACCCTAACCCCTAAACCCTAACCCTAATCCTAACCCTAACCCTAACCCCAACCCCAACCCCAACCCCAACCCCAACCCTAACCCTAACCCCAACCCTAACCCCAACCCTAACCCTAACCCTAACCCCAACCCCAACCCCAACCTCAACCCTAACCCTAACCCTAACCCTAATCTCAAACCTTAACCCTAACCCTAACCCTAACCCTAACCCTAACCCTAACCCTAATCTCAAACCTTAACCCTATTTTAAATAGGCCATAACTTTTGATAGGAACGTCGTAGAGACTCCATCTTGGTACCAATGGAAAGCGAAGGGCCATAATTAGGGGGGTAGGCGAAGTCTCATTAAATAAGCACCTAAGGAAAATAATAGGCACACAATTGTTTTATATCGAAGGGTTCCCGATGTCCGATCGCAACGAAACCAGCACGAGTGCACTCAGCACCCACGAAATAGGGGGGGTAGCCCAAGTTTCAAGTCTCTAAAATAACCCTAACCCTAATCCTAAACCCTAACCCTAATCCTAAACCCTAACCCTAACCCTAATCCCAACCCTAACCCTAATCCCAAACCCTAACCCTAACCCTAATACCAACCCTAACCCTAACCCCAACCCCAACCCCAACCCTAACCCTAACCCTAACCCCAACCCTAACCCTAACCCTAACCCTAACCCTAACCCCAACCCTAACCCTAACCCTAACCCCAACCCTAACCCTAACCCCAACCCCAACCCTAACCCTAACCCTAATCCTAATCCTAACCCTAACCCTAATCTCAAACCTTAACCCTAACCCTAACCCTAACCCTAACCCTAATCTCAAACCTTAACCCTATTTTAAATAGGCCATAACTTTTGATAGGAACGTCGTAGAGACTCCATCTTGGTACCAATGGAAAGCGAAGGGCCATAAATAGGGGGGTAAACGAAGTCTCAACAAATGAGCACCTAAGGGGAAAAAAATAGGCACAGAATTGTTCAAGATCAAAGGGTTCCCGACGTCCGATCGCAACGAAACTAGCACGAGTGCACTCAGCGCCCAGGAAATAGGGGGGGTAGCCAAAGTTTCAAGTCTCTAAACTAACCCTAACCCCTAAACCCTAATCCTAACCCTAACCCTAACCCTAACCCCAACCCTAACCCTAACCCTAACCCTAACCCTAACCCCAACCCTAACCCCAACCCTAACCCTAACCCTAACCCAACCCCAACCCTAACCCCAACCCCAACCCAAACCCTAACCCTAACCCTAACCCTAATCTCAAACCTTAACCCTAACCCTAACCCTAACCCTAATCTCAAACCTTAACCCTATTTTAAATAGGCCATAACTTTTGATAGGAACGTCGTAGAGACTCCATCTTGGTACCAATGGAAAGCGAAGGGCCATAAATAGGAGGGTAGGCGAAGTCTCAACAAATGAGCACCTAAGGGGAAAAAAATAGGCACAGAATTGTTCAAGATCAAAGGGTTCCCGACGTCCGATCGCAACAGAACTAGCACGAGTGCACTCAGCGCCCAGGAAATAGGGGGGGTAGCCAAAGTTTCAAGTCTATAAACTAACCCTAACCCCTAAACCCTAACCCTAATCCTAACCCTAACCCCAACCCCAACCCCAACCCCAACCCCAACCCTAACCCTAACCCCAACCCTAACCCCAACCCCAACCCCAACCCCAACCCTAACCCTAACCCTAATCCTAACCCTAACCCTAACCCTAACCCTAATCTCAAACCTTAACCCTAACCCTAACCCTAACCCTAATCTCAAACCTTAACCCTATTTTAAATAGGCCATAACTTTTGATAGGAACGTCGTAGAGACTCCATCTTTGTACCAATGGAAAGCACGTGGCCATAATTAGGGGGGTAGGCTCATTAAATAAGAACTTAAGGAAAAAAAAATAGGCACACAATTGTTTTATATCGAAGGGTTCCCGATGTCCGATCGCAACGAAACCAGCACGATGCCAAACCTTAACCCTATTTTAAATAGGCCATAACTTTTGATAGGAACGTCGTAGAGACTCCATCTTGGTACCAATGGAAAGCGCGTGGCCATAATTAGGGGGGTAGGCGAAGTCTCATTAAATAAGCACCTAAGGAAAATGAATAGGCACACAATTGTTTTATATCGAAGGGTTCCCGATGTCCGATCGCAACGAAACCAGCACGAGTGCACTCAGCACCCACGAAATAGGGGGGGGTAGCCCAAGTTTCAAGTCTCTAAAATAACCCTAACCCCTAAACCCTAACCCTAATCCTAAACCCTAACCTTAACCCTAACCCTAACCCTAACCCTAACCCCAAACCTAACCCTAACCCTAACCCCAACCCTAACCCCAGCCCCAACCCTAACCCTAATCCTAACCCCAACCCTAACCCTAACGCCAACCCTAACCCTAACCCTAACGCCAACCCTAACCCTAACCATAACCCAACCCCCACTCTAACCCTAACCCTAACCCCAACCCCAACCCTAACCCCAACCCCAACCCCAACCCTAACCCCAACCCTAACCCTAATCCCAACCCTAACCCTAACCCTAATCCAAACCCTAACCCTAACCCTAATCCCAACCCTAACCCTAACCCTAACCCCAACCCCAACCCCAACCCTAACCCTAACCCTAATCTCAAACCTTAACCCTAACCCTAACCCTAACCCTAATCTCAAACCTTAACCCTATTTTAAATAGGCCATAACTTTTGATAGGAACGTCGTAGAGACTCCATCTTGGTACCAATGGAAAGCGAAGGGCCATAAATAGGGGGGTAGGCGAAGTCTCAACAAATGAGCACCTAAGGGGAAAAAAATAGGCACAGAATTGTTCAAGATCAAAGGGTTCCCGACGTCCGATCGCAACGAAACTAGCACGAGTGCACTCAGCGTCCAGGAAATAGGGGGGGGGTAGCCAAAGTTTCAAGTCTCTAAACTAACCCTAACCCCTAAACCCTAACCCTAATCCTAAACCCTAACCCTAACCCTAACCCTAACCTTAACCCTAACCCTAACCCTAACCCTAACCCTAATCTCAAACCTTAACCCTATTTTAAATAGGACATAACTTTTGATAGGAACGTCGTAGAGACTCCATTTTGGTACCAATGGAAAGCGCCTGGCCATAATTAGGGGGGGGGGGGGGGGTTGTTGAGCAAGGCACTGAAGTGAAAAGATTTAATTTCTCTTGCGAGATTAATAAAAGGAATTCTTCCGGACACAACCACACCAGGAAAACACCACAAAATCATGAAAAAACGACTATAAACAGATAATAAACACCACAAAAACGTGAAAAAACGATTAAAAACAGATGAAAACACCACAAAAATGTGAAAAAGCGATTAAAAACAGATGAAAACACCACAAAAAGTTTAAAAAACGACTAAAAACAGGCGCAAATCACCACAAAAATGTGAAAAAACGACTAAACAGACGCAAAACACCCTAAAAAGTGGAAAAAACGACAAAAAAAAAGCAAAACACCACAAAAATGTGAAAAAACGACTAAAAAGAAGCAAAACATCACAAAAATGTGAAAAAACAACTAAAAAGAGATGCAAAACACCACAAAAATGTGAAAAAACGACTAAAAACAGACGCAAAACACCATAAAAACTGAAAAAACCGACTAAAAACAGAAGCAAAACACCACA
>NC_139846.1:22137607-22150107 GCF_963691815.1 Echiichthys vipera | reverse complement strand
AACCCCTACCCCAACCCTAACCCTAACCCTCACCCCAACCCCAACCCTAACCCCAACCCCAACCCCAACCCTAACCCTAATCCTAACCCTAACCCTAACCCTAACCCTAATCTCAAACCTTAACCCTAACCCTAACCCTAACCCTAATCTCAAACCTTAACCCTATTTTAAATAGGCCATAACTTTTGATAGGAGGGCCATAAATAGGGGGGTAGGCGAAATCTCAACAAATGAGCACCTAAGGGAAAAAAAATAGGCACAGAATTGTTCAAGATCAAAGGGTTCCCGACGTCCGATCGCAACGAAACTAGCACGAGTGCACTCAGCGCCCAGGAAATATGGGGGGTAGCCAAAGTTTCAAGTCTCTAAACTAACCCTTACCCCTAAACCCTAACCCTAATCCTAACCCTAACCCTAACCCTAACCCTAACCCCAAACCTAACCCTAACCCCAACCCCAACCCCAACCCCAACCCTAACCCTAACCCTAACCCCAACCCCAACCCCAACCCTAACCCTAACCCTAATCTCAAACCTTAACCCTATTTTAAATAGGCCATAACTTTTGATAGGAACGTCGTAGAGACTCCATCTTGGTACCGATGGAAAGCACAGGGCCATAAATAGGGGGGTAGGCGAAGTCTCAACAAATGAGCACCTAAGGGGAAAAAAATAGGCACAGAATTGTTCAAGATCAAAGGGTTCCCGACGTCCGATCGCAACGAAACTAGCATGAGTGCACTCAGCGCCCAGGAAATAGGGGGGGGGGGGGTAGCCCAAGTTTCAAGTCTCTAAACTAACCCTAAACCCTAAACCTAACCCTAACCCTAACCCTAATCTCAACCCTAACCCTAACCCTAACCCTAATTCCAAACCTTAACCCTAACCCTAATCCCAAACCTTAACCCTAACCCTAACCCCTGAACCCTAAACCTAATCCTAAACCCTAACCCTAACCCTAACCCTAATCCCAACCCTAATCCTAACCTTAACCCTAATCCCAACCCTAACCCTAATCCCAAACCCTAACCCTAATCCCAACCCTAACCCTTACCCTAATTCCAAACCCTAACCCTAACCCCTAAACCCTAACCCTAATCCTAAACCCTAACCCTAACCCTAATCCCAACCCTAACCCTAATCCCAAACCCTAACCCTAACCCAAACCTTAACCCTAACCCTAACCCTAACCCTAATCCCAACCCTAACCCTAATTCCAAACCCTAACCCTAACCTTAATCCCAACCCTAACCCTAACCCTAACCCTAATCCCAACCCTAACCCTAACCCTAATCCCAAACTTTAACCCTATTTTAAATAGGCCATAACTTTTGATAGGAATGTCGTAGAGACTCCATTTTGGTAAATCGCGTGGCCATAATTAGGGGGGTAGGCGAAGTCTCATTAAATGAGCACCTAAGGAAAAAAAAAATAGGCACACAATTGTTTTATATCGAAGGGTTCCCGATGTCCGATCGCAACGAAACCAGCACGAGTGCACTCAGCATCCACGAAATAGGGGGGGGGGGGGGGGTTAGCCCAAGCTTCAAGTCTCTAAAATAACCCTAACCCCTAAACCCTAACCCTAACCCTAACCCTAACCCTAAACCCTAACCCTAACCCTAATCCCAAACCTTAACCCTATTTTAAATAGGCCATAACTTTTGATAGGAACGTAACCTAACCTAGGGTTAGGGTTAGGGTTTACCCTCTGGGTTTAGAAGTAATAAGTAAGTAAAAATTAGGAACCTTTTATAAAGTTTTTAATAATGGCCTATGACATGAGTGTGTTCATTCATTAATTCATCTTCAACCGTTTGTCCCTGTCAGGGTCGCAGGAGGGGTTGAGCCGATTCCAGCTGACATCGGACGTGAGGCGGGGTCCATCCTGGACAGGACGCCAGTCTATCACAGAGCACATAGAGACAAACAACCATTCACAGCTACGGATAATTTAGAGTCATCAAATAACCTATCACAGCCAGGATGTGAACCTGGAATTTTCTCACTGTGAGGTGACAGTGCTAACCACTACACCACCATGTACCCATGACTGTGTTCAATACTCTAATTAACTAATGATCTGATTCTTACTTCCCGCGTCTACATCTGTTATTCCTGAATAAGCGTCTGATGCGTCTGTGGCACAGGACGTAGAGCAGTTGTGCTTTAAACCACGAGGTTCGGAGGTCAGATCCTCGGCTCCTCCTGTCTACACGTTAAAGTGTCCTTGAGCAAGACAAGTCAAATTTTACTGCAGAGTACTAACAAATGTATGGGACCAGTGATCAATAAAGTGATAGCGTCGCATCTGTGCAAGGTGCAGTCATGAAATATTACAGGAGTCACGTTTAAAAATGGGTGTGACCTGAGGAAGGGGGATGAAAGTAGAGGAAGAAGAATTCCTTTTATTTATCCCGCAAGGGAAATAGAGAAGTAGAGAAGGGGCCATTGCCCCACCATTTCCCACCCATGACCCGCTTCAGCGGCTGGTGTGATGCCATCACAAGATGGTATGTAGTTCAATCAAGGAAATCATTTTTAAATCAATATTTGGTGTCAAACTATTGATTTCTTAAATTATTAGTATCCGTATAATAAGTGGGATCAGGTAGATGGGTCGTTATTGCGAATTTAACCCCAGACAGGAAGCTCCACATTATCCCTCGCATTAATAATTTACTAATGGTTTATTGATCAGTTAACATTTGGGTTGCAAGGTTGTAAAAAACCTCTTTTAGGCTTTCCCTCCTCCACCATGACACTTGTTTTGAATCACTTAAACTTATATCCTACCCTAAAATACGTAGCAGAGTAAATGCTGCTCTGTCCGTTCACGGTGCCTCTGCTGCTTCACTACACCGCATTTTACAAATGAGCTAAAACATTGTTCCCATCAATGGGTTGGACCTTAAACTGCCTCCACACGGTCCTCTCCTGATGCTTTGGTGTCGTGATTATCTACTTAGCACAGCCGGTTGCTGTTGTACAACAGCCTAGATTACTGATAGGGCATATAACGAGTCAGACATATTTCAATAACCCCGCTGCTTCAGTACAAGTACAAGGCACAGCCTGTAAATAGCCTATAACTGATGTATAAAGCATGAGTCAATGATTTATTAAACACGAGTCACAGTTATATACGGTGCCGTATTAGAAAGCGGTACAGTTTTTACCCCCACATATTTGCAGTTATAGTGAAATAAAACTTATACCGAATCCAATCTTTTCATAATGTTCACACAAACATTAGCCCGTCTTGTATCTCGAAACGAAACAATATCATAATTCTTGCAAGAATAGATGCAGGATGGCCACATGCCTGCACACGGGAGCAAGTGAACGGGAAAACAGCCCTATAAACGTGTAAGCAGACATAAACAACAAAGCCTCGCCTGTCGTAGACCCTCTCCGCCTCACACGGTTAACACCACTATAATTACTGCGCCGTGCACCAGGCTATCAGGGGTGAGTTACACCTGATGCCGAGGGAAAGTACTCCATACTTTAAATATTTAATCAGCCCGTTCACCGTGAAGCAAATGAGTCGAGGCAAAAGTTGCCGAGGGGTTGACGAGAGCTAGGGGGGGGTTGCTGCCCTGGCTGCATCTTGTGCACATGCGAACACACACACATACACACACATACACACACGTACGCACACTAGGGAGTTAGTATGTCATCACCTCCTGATTTTTCTGTTGAGAGATCTTTTGCCAGTCTCTCATTTCGGGGCAACCTGAGACCCTCCGTGAGTATGTACAGTATGTGTGTGTGTGTGTGTGGTAGGTTTGTGATTGTGGGGGTCTGCACACCCGCCCAGGGTCAGGGCCAAGACTCCGCGAGGCCTCGGCCGCATCGACTTCTTCGGCCGCGAGGACACAAAAGGAGAAATTCTTCTCCACGCTAAGCCGGTCAGAGCTCAAGCTGCTACACTTGAGCCGCAGAGGAAGTGACACAATCAGGCGCTAAACCCTGCATGCCTTGTATGTTCAAGTGGCCATGAAATGAACCATCCGCAGAGGTATATTTAAAGCGTCACATGATACGGACCGAGGTGCAGATCACAGAGAGGGGCTTGTCTGAGAGGTGCAACTTGATTTCGGCAGTAAATACAAAGAGGGGTGTGCTGTTCCTGCAGAGGCCATATGGGATTGATTTCACCTTGAAAGATGCTGCTTCATGTAGTTGGAATTACTAAAAAAGTATGTATACGTAATAAGGATTATGTAATTGTATCCTACAACTTGTACAACAGTATTTAAATTGTGTATTTCTCCGTTATTTTCCTCTTGTAGTGTTTGACGGACAGGAGTCACTGATGAAGCGACGAGGATTTACTCCCTCACTGGCTAATTGTGTTTGTTGGAACATACGACTAAGCTGAAGGTAGCGTAACCAGGGGTTGAACTTGAATTTGTTCAATTTGTTGGTATTGAAGCCACACGTTAAAGTCTCTCATGTTGGAGTTGGGGATAGCAGAGTTAGCTGCTCGATTCTTTGGCACATTGGTTCAGCTGATGTTTGGCTGGCTTCCTGCCCCTTCCTCTGTGTGTGTCTGTTTTCATGGGTGGTCTCTTGGAGGCTGTAAAAATGTACTGAGAGTGTTGGTTTCTTTTTTTCAGGGTAGTGCATTGGTGGTCCCAAACTTCAGAACCAATACATAAAGCCAAGTGCAGCCGCTTCTATAGAAAACATGATTTTATTCTGACCGTAGACTGCACTGAACATGGACACAGGGTCTGTGACGTCACCCACTCTGATCCAAAGATTGGCAAAGAGGTGGAGCGTGGATGGAGCCATGAAGACTACAGTTTCCCTTGATGGCACCCACCTGTCACTCAAAGCAGCCAGCCCTAAATGCATAACTTTAAGCCTAAATATAATTTAAACAGGTATAATAATCCATTCATCTTCAGCCTCTTGTCCCTATCTGGGTCGTGGGGGGGCTGGAGCTGATCCCAGCTGACATTGGGCGTGAGGCGGGGTCCACCCTGGACAGGACGCCAGTCTATCACAGGACACATAGAGACAAACAGAGACAGACAACCATTCACACCTACGGGTGATTTAGAGTCATCAATGAACCGAACACCTGCACGTCTTTGGACTGTGGGAGGAAAACGGGGAACTGTTTCTGTTTCCGCTGTATTGTTCCCGCTTCTGTCGTGTTTATTAAATATTTGTTTGTACTTTTACCCCGTGTCCGTGTCTGCATTTGGGTTCAGTCTCCCAGTGTTATTTCCCCGCACCGTTCATGACAACAGGGCTACCAAGGACATTAACAATTGACAACCAAGAGTCCAGACAAAACGGCAGTATGCGACAAGATGTACCAGGCTGTAAACATGTTTATTCCTGCTGTGTAGTCTGGCGTTTTAACCTAAGGGTCTATGGGGATATGCTCACTCAGAGCTATTCGAGCCTACCCTTCTTCACTTCATACCAAACCCACATTAGAGTTGTTTTTCTGTCCACCTGGTAAAAGTAACTCCAATATCCACCGACCATTTTTCAATTCCAAGCTCTCCTTTGCTCCTTTGTTCCCCACTAAATTAAAATATATGACCAAGATGAAGTGAAGGTGGGGACGCTCCATGTGTAATGGATAAAAACACAACAAGGTATTTACATCATACAGTTTATTTCCAAGTCTCTCCCCATTCTCAGTAATAGAGGGTAAACAGTTCCACAGTGCCCAGTCATACCCCGGCCGTCCTGACATCACCAGAGGAAGATGTGCCCGCATGATGATTTCATCACGCGCTGACATCACCTCGCACCTCTGTCAGCCCGAGAGTGATGTGGCCGAGGTCTGACGCCATCCCTGCTGTGTTTACTGGCCTGCTCTGTCTGTCAAGATGACATCAACGCAGCTTCACTTCCCTGAAACGAGTGAGTCAGCCGCTCAGCCGAGAGGAGAGGAGAGGAGAGGAGAGGAGAGGAGAGGAGAGGAGAGGAGGGGAGAGGAGAGGAGAGGAGAGGAGAGGAGGGGAGAGGAGAGGAGGGGAGAGGAGGGGAGAGGAGAGGAGATGAGCGCAGGGGAGAGGAGAGGAGAGAGGAAGAAGAAGCAGAAATCTATAAATAACAAGATTGAAGATGAAATGGAAAGGTTTGAAAGTGATGAGATTCATTGGTGGATGTCACCCAACCATGACTGTTCAGTCTTTTTCTATGTTTTCTGACGTTCCCCATGCAACAAATCTGCATTCTCAATGAAATGTATTTTATCCCAGATTGTTATTATTATAATATAGGGTCTTTTTCAGTGCTCAAGTTGCTTTACAGAGTCCAGATAAGATTAATTCACACAGACATACATGGTGGTGGTAAACTACGTAGTAGTCACAACTGCCCCGGGGCAAACTGACAGAAGCGTGGCAGCCAATCAGCGCCTCAAACATACGGCAGTCATACACAATCGCGGGAGGTAAGGTGGGTGAAGCACCTTGCCCAAGGACACAACAACCACGAAACAAGTAGGGCAGGGATCGAACCGCCAACCCTTCAGACATTGGGCGACTCCCTCTACCGAATGAGCCAGAGATGTTTAACTTTGATGTATCACAAATATGTTTCTGGTCAGAGTGAGTAAAGGCAGGAGGTCGGGCACAGAACTTTCACCCAGACAGGCTGTTCGCATCCACTGTACCTACAGTATAGAAAGTAGCGCACTGTAATTTGCATGTAATCCACATATTTATCGGTGTATAAATTACATCCAGACTAAAGAAGGAACTCAAGTGACGTAGTATAAGAGTGTTAACCTCCGTGTAGGGAGGAGGGTCTGGGAGGTGGATGGGTGTCCAAACATCCAGGGTAGGTGTAGGGTGTCCGTGTCCAAAATCCCATCATTATTTAGATGCATTTTGGTGCCTAAACTTAACCATCACAGTCCACTTCTGGTTCACAGTGTTAAATATAATGTCATATTCCATAAGATATCATAAAAATGGTTGTGCATACGTTTTCGTAAAATACCCATTGACCCGGCTGTTCGTTTCCCATGTGACCCCACTAGTCAAAGTTGACTTGTTTTCATCACGTATTTACCAGATATTTTATCATCTTAATCCAGGTCTGTGTCATGGCCATGTGAGGATTGTGTTCAGTACAACAGCGTTTGGCGTGTCTCAGAAGTCCTCGTGGAAGGAAGCATCAGGGTTCTGCCGAAATCCACCAAATGAGATCTGTGATGTTCAGCTCCACGGGGACTTCTGCCACTGAGACGGTGCATCTGAGCGCAGTAACCACACTGCCATGACACAGACCTGGGTTCAAGTATCGCTTTAAGTACGTAACTTAGTTTACGTGAGAAGCATAGGCTACATATTTTAACCTTAACCACAAGCTTTTTTCAAACTTAACCAAGTAGTTTTGTTGCTTAGACCTGCTTAAGTAGTTGTGTTCTGGTCAGGTCTCCAACGATGGGTAGGAGATCAGAGAGGCTGACTCCAGGCCTGGGGGCCTCTGCATGGGACCACATCATTACTGTGAGAGAGAGGTGAGGGTGAGACATACAGTTAGAGGGGAAAAGGAGGTTAAGTCTGCTTTAAAACCTCAATCCAAGTGAGAGCTCAGAAAGAGAGAACACTTTTAGTTGACATCATAAAAAATGTTCGGCAGGATCGTCTGTTGGGGCTCGACTGCTGTCATTCGGCAGTTTGCTGTGCAATATGTCTCCTGGCCAGTCCCAGGGAGAGAGTGGGCGGAGATGGCTGGAGGAGAGTGATGCTCTTTAGACAGAGGATCAGTCATCACCGAGGAGGCGGGACCTCTGATAGCTGCTGCTCACCAAGAGAACTGCTGAACTGATAGTTACGGAGAAGGGAAGTAGAAAGGAAAGACAAAGAGGTGAAGCGTTTGAAAAGAAAGAAAGGTAACCTCCAAGGAGTTCTCGTCTCTCGAGACTTTTCCTCCCCTGGTTGGTTCAGAAGTGGTGACTGTGCCTTCTTTATCAACGCGAGACAGTTTACCGGTGGGAGCGAAGTCGCAGGCAACACGATGTCAAGTACAGTACAATCAAACAAAGAAGTGAGAACCAGTGAACTTAGAAGCAGCCTCTTCTCCCGTGTCTTTGCCTCTTTCTCTTTGCTTTCCTTAACATTCTCATATGTGCCGGTGTGTGTGTCAAGAGGAAGAAAGGCGAAGGGTTTGTTTCCATACAGAAACTCTCTATGATTCATGTTTCCTCTGCTTTGATCTGCGAGCTGTGCACAGCCCCGGGATAAACCATTTCAGGTTGTCTAAACAATTTCCAATCACTGTTTCCATATTTAGGTTCTTATATGGAGGAGAGAAGAGAGGGCCTCGCATGCTAACACGCTCCTCTGTGAGCAGCGCGGAGGAGGGGAGAACCTGATTCTATCTATTCGGTTCCATTAAGAGTGAAGCCAGACATTGATTTGTGCAGACGGAACACGCAAGCACAAACAAAAACACGCGTACGGGCGCGCCACGCACACATCTGCGCAGCCATATGCCCCGTGAGGTCAGCTTACCGGCACACCGAGAGCCCCCTGAAAACACCCACCTCGGCATCTCATCTCGCTCTCCAAACACACATCTGCTCCCCAGCGTGCCTCCCTCCCAACCCTCTGTGAAATCAACCCAGGCTCTTATTAGCAAACCCCACCCACCTCTTCTCTGCTCACCTTCCCAATTACCCAACATCCCGCTCTGTAAAAAGAACCGTCAAACAATTCAAAAACTGCAGCGCAAACCACAACAACACTCCGACTCTAGCTTGATTGTGTGGTCGAACACAAAATACTTGTGTGTATCTGTGTGCGTGTGTGTGTGTGTGTATGTGTGTGTGTGTGTGTGTGTGTGTGTGTGTGTGTGTGTGTGCTGCATGACATCATTCAGCTGTTCCTCTGGGCAGGACTCCATCCAACTAAATAATCCAGGCCAGCTCCATAAAGCAGGGAGTGCCGCCACATTCCCCCAGCCATGAAATATCAAGTGGTATTAAGTCACCATAACTGTCGTTCTCCTTCCTTCCCCGTGCTTCCTCCTGCGCTCACACACCCATGACACCCAAGCACGCTCGCACGGACGTAATTACCAAATGTAAAGAAATCAACATAGAGGCGCTATCTGTTGACGATCGATTCTCTTCAGTATCAGATGTGCGGCATGCATGCAGCAGGTGGCTCCACATTAACCTTCGCTCCACAGTCTGAGCGGCGCAGCAAAGCGCGGCGCGGGGCAGGGATCTTGTTTCGGCCCCTCGCTCTTCCCCTCCATCGCTGCGTCCCTGCGGACTCCCATTATACATGACATCAGAGCCTCTCAACAGCCTCGCACAGCTGTGGCCAGAGCAGAGCAGAGCTGAGCAACACCCAGGAGCCACCCCGCCTTATATACCCTCAAACAGCAACGCAGGCAACTGGGATTCTTGCTTAGTGGAGACCTTTTAACTCTTTTAGTGTTCCTATAATTGAATACATAGTTTCTATGTTTTGCAGATAAATGCAGTTCCAGCTAGAGGGGCAAGCCAAAACAAAGGCTAAGGTTACAGACGATCATGTTTCTATGAGGTCGAACGCTAACTGAGACATTACATGTTAACTGCAACATTCTGAGGATGTTTGGGGGATGTTGTTGAGGTCAGTGTTATATAACGTCCTCCAGGAAACATTCCCACGATGCTACGTGATCGACAGAAGCAACATTATGATGAAGATGTTTTGAGGATGTTATTGAGGCCTGAGGTAAAGGAACTTTTTCATGAAACATCCCTGTAATGTAGAAGTAGCGTGCTATGCTAACATCTCAGAACATTCTTAGAACAATACATTTAACAATATATAATGCCATAATGCACCAATCCAGATGGTACAAATGTGAGCTTACTTAAAGTAAAAAAACAGCTGAGTGCAGAGATAAAGTGCAATACATAGATGCCCAGATCACGTGTGCAAATTCACGCTTCACCGTGGCTTTGTAACTTGTTGTCATCTGATCAGGAACACTCATAATTGGGTTAAGGGCATACTCCGGTTTTCGTAAACACCATGTAAACACCATACTCCGGGTAAAATCTGGGTTTTCATACCCCGGTTAACAGACCTAGAGAACTCCTTCAGTTCCCCGAATATTCGCGCATGTAAACAGCGCTCTCGGATTATTATCGGGTTTCTCGTCTGCGCACGTTCCCCACTCAGCGGCAATCACTTTTGACCCAGAGATAGAAAAAATAGGAAGCATCGGCGCTGAAAACAACGTGAAATAAATAACAATAATAGAGCGTTACCTTTAAACCAAGGGAGGACTTCGCAACCGCAAGAAACATCACTACCAAGAAGACCCGTTTCTGTCGTAATTCTGTCCAAAAGTCGGCATTTTTCGATCAGTTACAGAATGAATGAAATGTAAAATGTCTTAAAATCATTTTCCTTTAATTGAATTTGTAGGATGGATGTTTTTTTTGTTTGTTTTTTTCAATGTCTGTCGTCATTTTCTCCAGTTCCTGTGTGAAACATTCGTATCTCACCACAGCGCTTTGACTTCTTCCTCCAGCGTTTCTGTTTCTCTCACAACGGGTGAGGAACGCCAACAGGTGCTGGGCTCCACTTTCAATCCGCGAGAAGCGTAATGGGACAAAAGAACAACTGGTGAGAGCACCTGTTTTCTGCTAGGCTGGGAAACTGGAGCCCATTAACAAAAAAATAAAAAAAAAGACAGAGCTCCACTATCCCCTGCCTTTTCTTTTGTCACAGCTGAAGTTAAGTACATACAGTTTATATCCAGTTAACCCCTTTGTGTTGTGTTTGATAACACACTCTGAACACTGGTGCAGGAGGAGGTTAAAGTTGCACTTCTCTCACACGTGCTTCACACCTTTCTGGGGCTGCGCTACAGAGACACCGTGTGGTGGCAAATCACAAACCACATCCCAGCAGGAACACCGAACATGATGTATAATACACACATAATAGAATCAAACAGAGATGTATGCATTAGAAAATATCTCTATATTTAGAAAGACAGGATATTCCATATGTCATTAATAGACGACATCTACAAGCAGCTGAAAAGGTGCTGGTTACCCTCAGGATATGTTACGTTAGAGACAGTGGTTACTTTCATGGTTCAATTCAATTCTATTTTATTTATAGTGTCAAATCATAACAAAGGTTATCTCAGGACACTTTACAGAGTAGGTAAAGACCACACTCTATGACTTATTTATGATTTACAGAGACCCAACAATTCCCCCGTAGAGTACGGTGGCAACGGAAACCTTCACTATAACAGACAGGAACGTCAGACAGACCCAGCTCTGTGGAGGACGCACATCTGTCTGCACCGGAGAGAGGAAGAGAAGGAGAGAGAGAGAGAGAAAAAAGACGGACAGATGGACAGAGAGAGACAAAGACAGAGACAGACAGACACACTTCCAGAGATGCAAGCAAGCAAAGCCGGTAACAGTAACTATAATAATATGGTTGGATGTAATTCAGAGCGTGAGAACCTAAGTCAGCGTTCAGCCGGGTGACGTCTTCAGATCAAAACAAAGCATTCATTTCAGAGTCATCGTCACAAGATTTCTCCGACAGCACGCACGCAAACAATAACTATCTATCTACAATCTATCTATCTATCTATCTATCTATCTATCTAACGATCACACGGTCACACTTTATCTTTACAGAACTTTAACTTCTGTTCTCTGCAAGTTATCTTTGTCATGTTGGAAGTGCAAGACAATCATCTCCCCCGTGTGTCAGCGTCTCATATCACAGGGTTTTTAGTGGCAATACGTTAGTCACTAGTTTCCCAGAATAGGCAAAAGGCAGCATCGAGGCTTCACCCGTGCTGACCCATGAGTTTTTAGTTTACCTGTGTTTTCCCAGGGGTGAACGTCGCGTGCCCAGATAAAGGACGTCTGCATCAGGAAGAGAGAAACAACGTGTTTTGTCCTGTGCTTAAGTGCCCAAAACATGTAAAATGTAATTTCTGTCGCACCGTATCATTTATTACCTCTGTGCAGGGGGAAAGAAGGCTAACAATGCAGTGAAATGGTTCGTTGGTTTGAATCCAGTAGAAATATCACACGTCTAAGAGGAGACTGAAAAGAAAATCACATTTGTTGACTCTGTTGAAAAAAATGTTGCGTTGAGATCACCTCAGAGGCAGAAGGTCAGCTATTCCCCAGAGAGCTCTGCAGGAGACAGCTGTTACAGCTAGTCTGTCCACACACACACACATGCACACACACACACACACACACACACACACACACGGCTGGGTGGATCCTCCCCAGTGCCATAGGTGCCGTGGAGCCATATGATCATTCTGGGTCACCACCTCCACTCAGGGTTCAGAGGTGCCTCATCTCTCATTGACATTAGATTATAGACATTTAACATGATTTAAGCCCACCCTGACTCTGCTCGCATGCCTCAGTCCGTAAACACCACGCATTGTGTGACTTCCGCGCGGAAGAGTTTATATCAGAAAGGCTTTGGTAAAGGCTCGAAATGCCTTCGT